>NW_028246908.1:0-51217 GCF_964263255.1 Lissotriton vulgaris | reverse complement strand
CTCCCAGTAAGCGTAAGCAGAGTGAGGTTACGTGGTTTTTGACTTCGCTTCGTATCTAGCCGCCATTTTGTGTTTAACCGCCATTTTGTGTTGCCTCCCTCAGGCAGCACGGCGAACGTGGTGAACGCGATATTTTTGCCTTTTCAGCTGCTGCGTGTCTCTCCCGTTAAAGAGTAACTCCTGTCCATGTTTATGAAACCGATGTCAGGGTCTCCCGAGTTTTGTAAATCCATGTCTAGACTGATTAATCCATGTCTTACTCCACTGTTTGGGTCCCACTATTCTTCTCATCTCTATCTTGTTTAACTGACCTTCGCTATTCTCTTTGTGTGTTCTCTTGTTACATAAACTGTCCTTTGAAGCGTTCAAACATGTTCTACCACCTGCAAATTGAATTACAGGCACAAGTGTTGATTAACTTGAGGGGAGGAGAGCACACAGGGTCTGAAAGGAGGGTGTTTTTTAGACATTTGATAGTTTGTTTTCAAACTATTCCTATTTGTCAGTTTTGTATGTTTTGGGAGTTGGCATTGTAAACTTGTGTAGTATAATAGACTGTGCGCCACGGAATGAAATGGCATTCTCCTGATAACCTACCATGTGGTGTACTTACAGGACCACTTTCAGGGTTACTTCCTCGAAAAAGTAGCGAACATCTTGTCCGATATCAAGAAGGATAACCCAGTCTCCTATACCGAACAATTGCCTCCTCCATGCTCTTCATCCCTTGTCCTCACTAGCTTCCCAAAATTGATTCTACCATTCTAAGACAACTTGTATTATCCACCAAATCTGGCTCCCCCGCCGATCCCTGCCCACCTGACATCCTTCGGCTAGCAATACCGATTCTAGAAGACCAAATCTTAGATCTTCTAAACACCTCATTAGCCACTGGAACATTACCATCTACCTTCAAAGAGGCACGCGTCAGACCCGTGATAAAAAAGCCTGGAGCAGATCCAACTAACTTGAAGAACTACAGGCCAATCTCCCAGCTACCATTTCTGTCAAAGGTACTAGAACAGCATGTACTAAAATCATTGTCATCCCTCCTGGAATCTCACCACCTCCTCCAGGAGCGGCAAGCTGGTTTTCGTGCCCACCATAGCACAGAACTAGTAATGCTGTCGGTACTAGACTAGCTAAGATGCATGGCTGACGGTAAAAAGCCAAGCGCCCTGATTTTATTAGATCTTTCAGCGGCGTTTGATACCGTCAGCCATGCATTGCTCCTGGACAGACTGGCTGGGTTTGGGATAGGAGAGCAAGCCCTCAAATGGTTAACAGCTTTCTTGACAGGAAGGACGCAGAAGATCCAGTTGGCAGACCAGGTCTCAGACGTGGGCATGTTAGCCTGTGGAGTCCCGCAGGGATCAGCACTCTCTCCGCTCTTATTTAACCTGTACCTACAACCATTGATAGAGTCCCTGGCAAACATGAATTGTAAAGTCTTTAACTACGCCGACGATACTCAGCTGTTGCTGAGTATCGATAATACATCATCGGCTCAGTCCTTGGCCCAAGACATACTACGATTTACAGTGAATTGGATGTCGTCCAATTTGCTGAAAATCAATCCAGATAAAACGGAAGTGCTCGTAGTCTCAACCTCTACTTCCCCCTGGAATGATCTGTTCTGGCCACAAGAATTAGGACCTACCCCAAAACCGTGCCCTAGTGTTAAGAGTCTTGGCATGAAAATTGACCAGGAACTCTCGATGGTCAACCAAGTATCCGCTGTAGGTGGCTCCTGCACCAACTTGATCAGGCAACTACGTAAACTCGCCCCCTTGCTCTCAAGAAACATGCTGCGAACCATCGTCTCAGCCACTATAGTGTCTAGAATAGACTATGGCAACGCGCTGTACCTCGGCCTTCCAAAAAACTCCATCAACCGTCTTCAGGTTATCCTGAATGACGCAGCACGCCTGATCTTTGGATTGCCGAGGAGGACTCATGCTTCCCCTCTGCTCTACAGGCTACATTGGCTGCCTATAGCGCAGAGAGTCGAATTTAAGAGTATGTGTATCTGCCACAAAGCAATCCACGGACAGGCGCCAGCCTACATAAAAGAAAGGCTCAAGATATACGAACCCAAGCGCGCCCTGCGATCGTCCGGATCTTTTCTGCTATCCTGTCCACGTTTCAAGTTAACAACAAAAGGAGGCAGATCTTTTTCAGTTCAGGCCCCTACCATCTGGAATAAGTTACCGGAGGCGCTTCGCAGAGAACCCAATCTTCTCCATTTTAGGAAGTCCCTGAAAACCTTACTCTTCAAAGACGCTTTTCCATCTCAATAGTCGGCTACTAGATCAGACACCTCTATACTCTTATTCCATCTTTGTTGCTGTACTTGGTCAGTAGCGCTTTGAGACCTGCCGGTGAGTTGGCGCGATACAAAACACAGTTACAAATTACAAATTACAAATTACCACTGTGCTTAGCTGCAGCTAATAAATCTGCTTTTCTACGCCTAACAGAGTGTCACGTGTCTCTGTCTGCCAAAGCAGGTGAACTCGGAGATCTCAGGCGTGCCCTGCACCGCCTGGCCCATAGGGTCACGTTCTCCAACTGGCGGTCCAACGTGTGGGTGACTTCAGTGGTAGTAGTTTTGCCCGAGGGTCGTGAGGAGCTTCGCAAGAAAATTCTGGAGGATTTCGCGAGCCACGTGAGCAACCCCTGCATGTCAAAGTGGACCGAAGGTCTTTTGAGGCACGGCTACTCCTTCCAGACGGCTGCTGACGACTGCTGCCCTGATTGTCGCCCTGCTTTGGCCCCTGGTGATGATTAGTATCGCGAGACATTAGACGGACATCTGTTGGCGTGAGAAAACATTTAGTTAAGTATTCGTGGGTAGCGCCCACTTTTTGTTTTTGTTTTTGTTATTTGATTAGTGCACTAACCGAAGCCAAGGGGTAAGTACGTTTGTGCTGTGAATATATTGTCTAAAATCCCTTGACGTTTGTAAGTAGTCCAGTTCGTTACGAAATGCCTGGATTTAGTAAGTTTAAGAAACATGGATTTGATACACTAAAAAAGATGGTGTCTTACGGTGGCCACAAAATGGCACCTTTGATCCTGCTATATTGGATAATTTGGAAACGATTCTATTTAAGAGAAAAGCCAGGCCGGCAATGTTTGACTCTTTCCGTCTCTGGCGTAAAGAATCCAAACAGAAAGAAATTAAGCAAATGAAGAAAGATAAGAAAGAGCAGAATATAACGATCTTGCAGGCTGCCCAACAGTTAAAAAATGACGAAGCTGACCAGATGGTTGAGGTTTCAGAAAGACAGCATCGTATGGCAATAGACAGATGTTATCCTGTGTTACCTACTGTCTCAAAGAGTAAGGGTCCCGATGAAGATCCTTTCGTGTCCCATCTCTTGACGTTACCTCCACCTTATGACATAGGCGCTAATATACCTCCATTACAACCTGTTGTTAATCCAGCTGTTCTGGTTCCTGCACAGTTGCCTCTTCCTGTGATTCCACCTCCACCCCCTTTGCCACCGACTTCTATACCCCAAACTCCTGTGCCTCAGTTTCCTTTACCTTCTTTTGCTACTGGTTCTGCTCCTGTTTTACAGAATACGTTGTCTCCTGTTACAGTGTCAGATTCCTCTACAGCTCGACACCGTTTAGTTGAAACTGTTTCTGGCCTTTTGTCACCTTTTCTTGGATCTCTTTTCTTTTCTCCTGCTTCATCTCGAAGACAATCTCATAGCCAGATTCCATATTTGGAAGAACGGACTAAGTTAGATTCTCTTGCTCGTAATTGGATCACAAGTAGTTTACAGTATAGTGTGCGTGATATTCCAGACACCTTCCTGCAATAGAATGCGCCTACGCAGAGGTATGTCTTTCATATTATGTGCAACACTCTTATTAAAGGGTGGGAAGATATGGACTTGGATTCACCTCCTCAGGATTTATTCGAAATACGGGATCAATTTGATAAGGGACTTATTGTGGGTCCTGATGTAGAATCTGCTGTTCAGAAGCTTGTTGTTTTCCGATCTTCTTCCTTCTCTCAAACTTCTCTTGAACCTGATCCTGCGGTTCGTCGTAAAATGGCACAATATCCTATGCGAGAAGTTCCTCCGATATGGAGGGATGCGGTTCCACAAGAGGTAATGTTCCAGGTGTCCCCGCTCATTTTCAGGGTATATGGGTACATGATCCATGGAAAAGATCAGAAGTGTTGGCACTTAAGCAGTCCTTACCGGGCCCTCGTAAGAATCCTGCTGGGTATTATAAAGAATTGTCTCAGACTGTTAATACAGGCATTATGAATTTGGCAGATATTGATTTACTTATGGGAAATGTAGTCTCACAAGCTTTATGGGCTAAAATTAGTAGACAAGACCATGATCAAGCTTTAGGTGGTAATTGGGCTGCTATTGCGGCCGCAGATGCAGGACAGGGTAGGTGGTGCCAAACCTGACGATCTGATTACGGAGTTGCCCGGTAGAATAATAGATCTCATGAAAACGATGATGCCTGCTGTACGCGTTTACTGGAATAAGTTAGCAGCATGCAAACAAAAGATTGATGAAAGCGTCTCCGATTTCTTTACTCGTTTCGAAGAGACTTTCATTGACCATAGTGGTCAAGATATGAGTACTGAAGGTGGACAGCGATTATTTGTAGATAAATTCTTTTTAATTTACTTCCAGAATTATCGCATAAATTGAAACAATCTGAGAGTGCATGGGCTGTTTCTTCAACTGCCCAGATATTAGCTACTGCTCAATATAGTAATAGGGATAAGGAAGATAAGGAGAAAGCGGAGAAGAAAATGAAAGAATTAAAAACGAAGGTTCTTCTGCAACAAGCTTATCCTCCTCGTTCTACTTAGCCGCAATTTCAACAGCCCCCACAGTTTCAGAAGCTGTTGCAAAAACCTGAATCTCCAGCTCCGTGATTTCCGTTGGGTCCTAATCAATACGCCTATTATAAGGAGGAAGCTCATTTTAAGATTAGCTGTCCGATTCTGTTGCAGCGTTATGGAGGATCACAGCCATGGGGTCATGAAGATTCTCGGTCAGTATCCAGAGGTAGAGGGCGTGGTGCGTCGTCTCAGGGCTGACGTCCCTCTCCCCCTCGGGACTCTGCACATTATTTTGACCAGCGGAATTCTCAGTCTGCACAATATTACAATGACGATTATTGCACAGATGGTGAGAATTCTGACTTCCTCACTTGCTAGGACAGCCATAGACAGAGTAAGGGAGTCGTATCAGTTCCAGTGGATCAGGATGGACCTTATGTTAATGTTGTAGCATTGGGTGTTACAGAACCTTTTCTTTTGGATACTGGTGCAATGAGAAGTTCTATTATGCATTCCAAACTCCCTGGGGCACCTTTGTCTGGCTTAACAAATGTTTCTGTAGGATTCTCTGGCGCCCAAGTTCGCAACCCTGTTTCTTGTCCTTGCCTATTTCCATTGGTCCGTACGATTTAGAAGCTCCACTTCTTTTGACGACGGGTTGCGGAGAGAATTTGTTGGGTTTGGACTTATTGAAACGTCTGCATGCTACATTGTATTGTTCACCCTCAGGTGTACATCTTACTTTAGGTGCTAAGTTGACTTCTCCGATGTACGTATCTAAAGGCCAACTGCCACTCGAACTGCGTTCGCTTCCTGCTACGCGTTGGGCTACGGGTCCGAATGATGTTGGTTTGCTTTAAATTCCACCTTACGTGATTACTGTGAAGCCTGATGTTAAGTTACCACGCATTCCACAATACAAAATCTCTAACGATGGTGAGATAGCTCTGTTGGCTATTGTTCATGACTTTGTACAGAAGGGTGTGGTCAAGGAGACCAGAGGAAATGTTTGTAACAGTCCTGTTCTGCCTGTTTTAAAGCGTACTGATCCTTCTCAGCCACCTGTGTATCGTTTTGTGATAGACCTCCAAGAGGTCAACAAAATTGTTGTCCCTCAGTTTCCTGTTGTTCCAGATATTACTGCTTTGCTTACTATGATTCCTGCTTCGGCAGCTTGGTTTTCAGTTATTGATCTCAAAAATGCTTTCTTTAGCATTCCCATTGCTGAGGAGAGTAGGGATCTATTTGGTTTCTCTCTTGGAGGCCGAAGTTTCTGATTTAAGCGTGCACCTCAAGGCTATTGTGAGAGTCCCTCCATCTATAGTCAAGCTTTGAAGTCTCAGCTTGACACTTTTTCTTTGCCATCAGGTGCTACCCATATCCAATATGTGGATGATTTGTTAGTGGCTGCCGATTCGGAAGATGTCTGTAAGAATGCAACTGTTTCACTTCTGCGACATTTGTCTGATTTACATCACAAAGTATCGCTTTCTAAGTTACAATATTGCCGCCAAGAGGTTACCTATTTAGGTCATCTCTTGTTGAAGGAGGGAAGGCGATTGACCCCAGAACATATCCAAGCAATTGCGCAAATGTCTGTACAATCCACACAAAGAGGCATTACCTCTTATTGTAGACAGTGGATTCCGAACTTTTCCTTACTAGCTAAACCCTTGTTGGCACTCACTCTGAAAGATACGCCCCAACCTTTTCCTTGGACTGATGAATGTCAAAAGAGTTTTTCTGATTTACGTACTGCTTTGTGTTCGGCTCCTGTGTTGGGTACTCCAGATTATAGTAAACCTTTTACACTCTATGTTCATGAAAGAAAAGGTTGTGCACTATCAGTCTTGACACAACAATTTGGAGGTAAACAAAGGCCATTTGCCTTATTTTGGCTACATTAGATCCAGTTGCTAAAGCATTACCCAGTTGTCTTAGAGCAACGGCAGCAGCAGTAATTTCCATTTGTCAATCTGCTGGATTGGTGTTGGATCATACTCTTAATGTTATGGTACCACATGCAGTAGATACTCTCTTGAACAGGACAAAAACTCAGCACTTAACGAGTGCCCGTTTGTCTGGATATGAGTTGACACTTTTAGCTAGTTACATAGATATCAGGAGATGTAATGTTCTGAATCCAGCAATGTTGTTGCCTGTTTTAGATGAGAAAAATGTACAAGATCACCATGATTGTTTTCTTCGTTTGGAAGAAGAAACTAAAGGTCGAATGATTTGAAAGATACACCACTTACGGATCCAGATGGGCTCCTGTGGGTAGATGGGTCTTGTTTCAAGCTTCCTAATGGCGAGACGACAGCAGCTTATGCTGTTACAACTCTACATACGATAGTGGAAACTGCACGCATTTCACAGCATTCAGCGCAAGCTGCAGAGTTGTTTGCGTTGACGAGAGCATGTGAGTTGGTGAAAGGAAAGAGAGTGACTGTTTACACAGATAGTCAGTACGCGTTTGGCGTTGCCCACAGCTTTGGCCGTTTGTGGAGAGAAAGAGGATTCTTTACCTCCCACAGCACTAAAATACAGCATGGTCAGTTGGTGACTGACCTTCTTGAATCACTTGCTTTGCCTACTCAAATAGCGATTTTGAAGTGTAGTGCGCATAAAAAGATTACTGATGACGTGGGTCGAGGAAATGCATTTGCGGATGAAATAGCGAGGGAAACGGCACAGAATGTTGAAAGTCGCATGTATGTTGCAGGACCGGCAAGTTAGGTCCCAGATGCTGGTATGTGTGAAGACACAGTAGAAAGCGTGAAAATGATTTAGAAGGAGGCAACTGAGAAAGAATTGAGTAAGTGGAAAGAAAGTACGGGAATGTTGGATACGATGGGATGTTGGACGGAATTGTCAGAGCATCAGCGATGGTTGTTACCAGATGCGTATGTATTACCTGTGGTCACTATGGCTCATGGACCAGCCCATATTAATGCAAGGGGTATATGTAAACTCCTAGCTCCAATATGGCAGAATGAAAGTATTCCTAAATGTGCAGAAAATGTAGTGAAGCATGGTATTGTTTGTTTGATGCATAATCCAGGAAAGGGAAATCCAACTCCAGCAGGCCACTTTGCTCCCCCTACGTATCCTTTTGAGGTACTGCAAATAGATTACATCCATATGGAACGTTTCAATAATCTTAAGTATGTCCTGGTGGTGGTTTGCGCCTTTTCCAGACGGATAGAGGCTTATCCCCTAAAGGACAATACTGCTTTGTCTACTGCCAAAGTCCTTCTGAAGGAATTCTTCCTGAGGTTTGGTTTGCCACGCATTTTCTGGAGTGACAATGGGAGTGAATTCGTAGGTCAGATTATGCAGAAAGTGTGTGTGGGTTTAGGAATTAGACAGAAATTTCATGCGGCAAACCACCCTCAGTCAGCGGGTTTGGTAGAGTGTTACAATGGCACTCTCAAATTTAAGTTAGCAAAGATTCAGACTAGTACAGGCCTTTCCTGGCCTGATGCCTTGCCTTTAGCAATTCTCTCAACAAGAACGACTGTCCATTCTCGTTTGGGACTTAGCCCATATAAGATTGTTTTCGTACGCTCAGCCAATGTTTGGGGAGTCCCTCGCCCCAAAAAGTATTCAGACATTCCGTATCCATTGTTGGTTGATTACTTGCACGACCTCCCCACTAAATTGCGTGGTATTCGTCAACAGGTCCAAAATGCTTTGCCGGAGGCCTCCTCAGATCCAGGACACTTCATCCAAACCGGAGACAGGGTGTGTCTGTAGAATTTCCAGAGGAAAAAGAATATGGAACCTCATTGGGGACCGCCAAGACAAGTTCTACTGACGACATGTACAGCAGTAAAAGTCGTCGGTAAAAGAAACTGGATTCTCGGCGTGCACTGCAAAAGGGTACCATTGCCTTTGCCTTATGACCAGTGGTTCTGAGAAGGCGTTGGTGATAGTGAATGTGAAAAGGTACCCAGATTTAAACCGTTCAGCAGTGCACGCCTGGATTGGACTAGTTCTGAGAAAGAGGACGACGACGTTTTGCAGGAAGCTGTACCTCCACACCTACGAATAAACAAGTTGGATCCAGAAACTTTGTTCAAGGACCAGACGATACCTGGCAAGACACGATACAACCTGAGAGAAAGGTTGCCTAAAGACAATTAAACTTGGTGCTTTATAATTTTGTCTTTGTTAAAAAGAGAAACATTCCTATTCCATTATCCATCAAGTTGCAGGGTCACGGTAGGAGTCTTAAGCTGTGACCTGAATAGTGACTAGGTCAACACTTGCAGTGTCATAGGACGGCTAACAATCACAGCCAAGTGATTAAGGAAGATTATCGTGAGCAACGCCTTTAGAGTAATGGATAGCGCAGGAAAACAGAATGATGTTAAGATAATGAAAAGAAATCATTATAAGAAATTATTATTCGGTCGTTATGGCATAGCATTATGTATTTCAGTATGTTTATGCAGTTTATTAGCATGTGTAGGATGGATCGTACACAGTATGCAACCGACACCTGTTCCTACTTCTACTTCTTTGATTTCCTCTACTACTATTTCTCCGCATAAATTTTACGCACTCCCAGACCATGAGCAGATGAGAAGAATGGAATATTTCAACAATTCATTAATCCAATTGTTACACCAGCATCCATTGGTTGTTAATACTACTGATTGTTGGGTTTGTGGGCTCATACCACATAACACAGAGAGAGGGATGCAGTATTTAGTCCTTCCATTTACGTATGAAGGTTCTGCTTGGGCTTATCTGGCTATGTTTTCTAATGCATACCAGAACCTACTCCGATATCCTCCTGGTGGGTCCTATAATGGTGGAGTGGATTTCAGTCACAGCTCTTTGATAAAGGGAATAGTGACCATGGCAAAAATTGCTGATATTATTAAAATTCCCAAGGATGAGAAGAGAGTATATGATGGATGGAACGTGACTCGGTATGTCACTAGTCTCACTGACAAGGTTAAACAGAAGAGATTTGCACCAATTTGGGTTTTACCCCAGAGAGGTAATTTGTGTTTACAAATAAATGGCCAGAATACCGAAATTAAGCAAGAAATGAGTAATTGTTCTCACATACAGGTCTATACACCCTTGACTCCTTCACTGTTAGTGCCCTCCCAAGGTACATACTTTATCTGCCACGACAAAGCTTAAACATGGCTTCCCACACATTTCTCGGGAACATGTTATATAGCTTTTCTTCTTCCTCCGACATATACTGCTCCTGCAGATCACCATAGAAAGAGATTTGGTAGAGGAGTTATTGATGGGGAAGATACAGCCGGACAAGAGGGAGGAGATTTTCTGAAGGGGTTTCTTCCTTTTTGGGGTCCAATGGTTAATAGTAGAAACATCAGACGCCTAGTTTGTGTGGTTGATGCTACCATAAATGTAACTTCTGGAGCATTGAATAATTTGACAGCTGAACTTCAGGCGGATCGCCTTATGACTTTGCAGAACCGAATGGTTCTAGACATTGTCCTGGCAGATAGAGGAGGAGTCTGTAAACTGATTGGGTCCTGTTGCTGCATTTACATTCCGGATAATGCCCCTACAGTATACCAAGCCATTTCTAAGCTACATGTCATCTCGGAGTCCATTCATCAGGACACTGGAGACTGGTCTGTGATGGGATGGATTTGGGGACTACTGTCCAGCTGGGGATGGAAAGTGTTAACTTTCCTTTGAGCGGTTCTAGCAATCATCTTTTCTTGTTGTCTTTGTTTACAGTGTGGTCCAGCTATTTGCGGACTTGTGCCACTGTGTGTGTTTCTAAGCCCGTAACACAGGAAACAGAGAACATTAGAATGATGTTGCAGCAACACCTCAATGACCTCATGACCATCGATATCGACTCAGACTAACATGAGTTTTTTTTGTGCTTTGCCTGAGTATGGCAAAAGGAGGGTCTGAGGTTACGTGGTTTTTGACTTCGCTTCGTATCTATCCGCCATTTTGTGTTTAACCGCCATTTTGTGTTGCCTCACTCAGGCAGCACGGCGAACGTGGTGAACGCAATGTTTTTGCCTTTTCAGCTGCTACGTGTCTCTCCCGTTAAAGAGTAACTCCTGTCCTTGTTTATGAAACCGATGTCAGGGTCTCCAGAGTTTTGTAAATCCATGTCTAGACTGATTAATCCATGTCTTACTCCACTGTTTGGGTCCCACCATTCTTCTCATCTCTGTCTTGTTTAACTGACCTTCGCTATTCTCTTTGTGTGTTCTCTTGTTACATAAACTGTCCTTTGAAGCGTTCAAACATGTTCTACCACCTGCAAATTGAATTACAGGCACTAGTGTTGATTAACTTGAGGGGAGGAGAGCACACAGGGTCTGAAAGGAGGGTGTGTTTTAGACATTTGATAGTTTGTTTTCAAACTATTCCTATTTGTCAGTTTTGTATGTTTTGGGAGTTGGCATTGTAAACTTGTGTAGTATAATAGACTGTGCGCCACGGAATGAAGTGGCAGTCTCCTGATAACCTACCATTTGGTGTACTTACAGGACCACTGTGCTTAGCTGCAGCTCATAAATCTGCTTTTCTACGCCTAACAGAGTGTCACGTGTCTCTGTCTGCCAAAGCAGGTAAACTCGGAGATCTCAGGCATGCCCTGCGCCGCCTGGCCCATAAGGTCAGGTTCTCCACGAGTGGGCTGACCTGGCATATGCTTGTCCTGCATGAGGCTGTGAACAATGACTCCTGAGCCCTGAGCATGGTTCCGTCCTGGGCTGTATGAGGAATCAACTGATGTGGGTGTCTCTTTTGCAGTATGGCCGCCACCCGTGCCGCAAGCACCAATGTGTCACCCTGTGACCCAAGTCTCACAACATGGCCAATATGGAAGGTAGGGGGAATCACTCACCCTACATTCATACTTACACACATGAAAGATCGTGCATATTACATATCTGTGTGGATATGAATGTTTATTGCACATTCAGTGGAGTTATGCAGCTGTAGCAATACAGGGCCATGCAAAGCCCAAATTTCAGTTTTTGGCACATGGAGGGCTGTCAATTAGAGCAAAGCTTGTGCTTTGGGGTTAGGCTCTGCCAACATATGTACTTATCCAATCACTCCGCCAATCCTAAAGCACTTATACATTTTTTATACACTCTCCTTACAGTACTCTAATGATCCAGTCTCTACCTATGTACTTATACAATGACCCAGACAAAGTTACCTAACCAAAGTTTTCCCCACTCTCAGAGGTAACATGGTTGCGTGCACTGTCCACAGCACAATTTAATGTGGTAGGGCCCAAGGGCAGCATCATGCATACATAATGAACACACGGACACGGTTAGATAAGAGAGTGGAACAGGGTACTGGCACATGTGCTCTGCCCCTTTTTATTACCAGGGTCACATGTCCAGTGACGTCTGTGCTGAATGCATGTGGGGTGAGTGTAAGCCAGCCCTCAGGGAATAGTTAGTGCTGGCAACAAGTACAACAGTAATTATCGGATCACACACAGAGATTCAATCATAAAGGGTCTATGACTTGTGCTGTACTAAGTTAGGGGCACCAGATGTGAAATAATACAGAAAAAATTCTATTGTAAAGGGTCCATGACTTGTGGTGTACTGAGGAAGGGGCAGCAGATCTGAAATCATACACAAAAGATTCTATCATAAAGGGTCCATGAGAGGAAAGTGAGGTTCTGTGACGATTTGAACCCATGTTTTCAACATTGTCGTAAATACATAATTTTGGTATCGGTGAACCGCAAATGATCCATTTAGCATATCCTGGTGTTTTCGCTATGCTACGAGCAAGAGCACTCCTGTTATGAGCACATTTCTGATCTATTTTGGAAAAGGTGATGGACAGAGTTTCTGAATGATGCAGAATACTCCTACCCAGTCAAGAGATCAGGGCTTGATCCATCACCGTTTTTTAGCTCACTGCACCATCCCAGCTCAGAACCTGGCTATATGCAAATTAGTCTGTTCCTGTCCCAGTGCATGATGGGAACAGGGCAAACCAAACTACCAAGCCAATTCTTATACTGGGAAGGAGACAAGCTACCGGGGACCGGTTTCTGGCATTTCAGCCGTCATCGGCCCGGCTTGCTTGAATCCTGATGGTGCAATGAGCTAGGGACTCACGTCTGAGTATACCCTCCCACACTTAGTGTGGATAAAATCAATTTTGGAAAAGGTGATGGACAGAGTTTCTGAATGATGCAGAATACTCCTACCCAGTCAAGAGATCAGGGCTTGATCCATCACCGTTTTTTAGCTCACTGCACCATCCCAGCTCAGAACCTGGCTATATGCAAATTAGTCTGTTCCTGTCCCAGTGCATGATGGGAACAGGGCAAACCAAACTACCAAGCCAATTCTTATACTGGGAAGGAGACAAGCTACCGGGGACCGGTTTCTGGCATTTCAGCCGTCATCGGCCCGGCTTGCTTGAATCCTGATGGTGCAATGAGCTAGGGACTCACGTCTGAGTATACCCTCCCACACTTAGTGTGGATAAAATCAATTTTGGAAAAGGTGATGGACAGAGTTTCTGAATGATGCAGAATACTCCTACCCAGTCAAGACATCAGGGCTTGATCCATCACCGTTTTTTAGCTCACTGCACCATCCCAGCTCAGAACCTGGCTATATGCAAATCAGTCTGTTCCTGTCCCAGTGCATGATGGGAACAGGGCAAACCAAACTACCAAGCCAATTCTTATACTGGGAAGGAGACAAGCTACCGGGGACCGGTTTCTGGCATTTCAGCCGTCATCGGCCCGGCTTGCTTGAATCCTGATGGTGCAATGAGCTAGGGACTCACGTCTGAGTATACCCTCCCACACTTAGTGTGGATAAAATCAATTTTGGAAAAGGTGATGGACAGAGTTTCTGAATGATGCAGAATACTCCTACCCAGTCAAGAGATCAGGGCTTGATCCATCACCGTTTTTTAGCTCACTGCACCATCTGGGACAGGAACGAACTAATTTGCATGTAGCCAGGTTCTGAGCTGGGATGGTGCAGTGAGCTAAAAAACGGTGATGGATCAAGCCCTGATCTCTTGACTGGGTAAGAGTATTCTGCATCATTCAGAAACTCTGTCCATCACCACCCCCTTTTCCAAAATCGATTTTGTCCACACTATGTGTGGGAGGGTATACTCAGACGTGAGTCCCTTGCTCATTGCACCATCAGGATTCAAGCAAGCCGGGCCGACGACGGCTGAAATGCCAGAAACCGGTCCCCGGAAGCTTGTTTCCTTCCCAGTATAAGAATTGGCTTGGTAGTTTGGTTTGCCCTGTTCCCATCATGCACTGGGACAGGAACGAACTAATTTGCATGTAGCCAGGTTCTGAGCTGGGATGGTGCAGTAAGCTAAAAAACGGTGATGGATCAAGCCCTGATCTCTTGACTGGGTAAGAGTATTCTGCATCATTCAGAAACTCTGTCCATCACCACCCCCTTTTCCAAAATCGATTTTGTCCACACTATGTGTGGGAGGGTATACTCAGACGTGAGTCCCTTGCTCATTGCACCATCAGGATTCAAGCAAGCCGGGCCGACGACGGCTGAAATGCCAGAAACCGGTCCCCGGAAGCTTGTTTCCTTCCCAGTATAAGAATTGGCTTGGTAGTTTGGTTTGCCCTGTTCCCATCATGCACTGGGACAGGAACGAACTAATTTGCATGTAGCCAGGTTCTGAGCTGGGATGGTGCAGTGAGCTAAAAAACGGTGATGGATCAAGCCCTGATCTCTTGACTGGGTAAGAGTATTCTGCATCATTCAGAAACTCTGTCCATCACCACCCCCTTTTCCAAAATCGATTTTGTCCACACTATGTGTGGGAGGGTATACTCAGACGTAAGTCCCTTGCTCATTGCACCATCAGGATTCAAGCAAGCCGGGCCGACGACGGCTGTAATGCCAGAAACCGGTCCCCGGAAGCTTGTTTCCTTCCCAGTATAAGAATTGGCTTGGTAGTTTGGTTTGCCCTGTTCCCATCATGCACTGGGACAGGAACGAACTAATTTGCATGTAGCCAGGTTCTGAGCTGGGATGGTGCAGTGAGCTAAAAAACGGTGATGGATCAAGCCCTGATCTCTTGACTGGGTAAGAGTATTCTGCATCATTCAGAAACTCTGTCCATCACCACCCCCTTTTCCAAAATCGATTTTGTCCACACTATGTGTGGGAGGGTATACTCAGACGTGAGTCCCTTGCTCATTGCACCATCAGGATTCAAGCAAGCCGGGCCGACGACGGCTGAAATGCCAGAAACCGGTCCCCGGAAGCTTGTTTCCTTCCCAGTATAAGAATTGACTTGGTAGTTTGGTTTGCCCTGTTCCCATCATGCACTGGGACAGGAACGAACTAATTTGCATGTAGCCAGGTTCTGAGCTGGGATGGTGCAGTGAGCTAAAAAACGGTGATGGATCAAGCCCTGATCTCTTGACTGGGTAAGAGTATTCTGCATCATTCAGAAACTCTGTCCATCACCACCCCCTTTTCCAAAATCGATTTTGTCCACACTATGTGTGGGAGGGTATACTCAGACGTGAGTCCCTTGCTCATTGCACCATCAGGATTCAAGCAAGCCGGGCCGACGACGGCTGAAATGCCAGAAACCGGTCCCCGGAAGCTTGTTTCCTTCCCAGTATAAGAATTGGCTTGGTAGTTTGGTTTGCCCTGTTCCCATCATGCACTGGGACAGGAACGAACTAATTTGCATGTAGCCAGGTTCTGAGCTGGGATGGTGCAGTGAGCTAAAAAACGGTGATGGATCAAGCCCTGATCTCTTGACTGGGTAAGAGTATTCTGCATCATTCAGAAACTCTGTCCATCACCACCCCCTTTTCCAAAATCGATTTTGTCCACACTATGTGTGGGAGGGTATACTCAGACGTAAGTCCCTTGCTCATTGCACCATCAGGATTCAAGCAAGCCGGGCCGACGACGGCTGTAATGCCAGAAACCGGTCCCCGGAAGCTTGTTTCCTTCCCAGTATAAGAATTGGCTTGGTAGTTTGGTTTGCCCTGTTCCCATCATGCACTGGGACAGGAACGAACTAATTTGCATGTAGCCAGGTTCTGAGCTGGGATGGTGCAGTGAGCTAAAAAACGGTGATGGATCAAGCCCTGATCTCTTGACTGGGTAAGAGTATTCTGCATCATTCAGAAACTCTGTCCATCACCACCCCCTTTTCCAAAATCGATTTTGTCCACACTATATGTGGGAGGGTATACTCAGACGTGAGTCCCTTGCTCATTGCACCATCAGGATTCAAGCAAGCCGGGCCGACGACGGCTGAAATGCCAGAAACCGGTCCCCGGAAGCTTGTTTCCTTCCCAGTATAAGAATTGACTTGGTAGTTTGGTTTGCCCTGTTCCCATCATGCACTGGGACAGGAACGAACTAATTTGCATGTAGCCAGGTTCTGAGCTGGGATGGTGCAGTGAGCTAAAAAACGGTGATGGATCAAGCCCTGATCTCTTGACTGGGTAAGAGTATTCTGCATCATTCAGAAACTCTGTCCATCACCACCCCCTTTTCCAAAATCGATTTTGTCCACACTATGTGTGGGAGGGTATACTCAGACGTGAGTCCCTTGCTCATTGCACCATCAGGATTCAAGCAAGCCGGGCCGACGACGGCTGAAATGCCAGAAACCGGTCCCCGGAAGCTTGTTTCCTTCCCAGTATAAGAATTGGCTTGGTAGTTTGGTTTGCCCTGTTCCCATCATGCACTGGGACAGGAACGAACTAATTTGCATGTAGCCAGGTTCTGAGCTGGGATGGTGCAGTGAGCTAAAAAACGGTGATGGATCAAGCCCTGATCTCTTGACTGGGTAAGAGTATTCTGCATCATTCAGAAACTCTGTCCATCACCACCCCCTTTTCCAAAATCGATTTTGTCCACACTATGGGCCTGATTCACAGAATGAACTTAAGACTCAATCCTAAACTTACTACTATTTTGGCATTCACAGAATGCACTTACTACTTTTGGCATTCACAGAATGAACTTACTACTTTTGGTATTCACAGAAGTTAGGATTTTGTCTTAAGTTTGTCTTAAGACAAACTTAAGACAGACTTAAGTTAGGATTTTGTCTTAAGTCTGTCTTAAGTCTGTCTTAAGTTTGTCTTAAGTCTGTCTTAAGTCTGTCTTAAGTCTGTCTTAAGTTTGTCTTAAGACAAACTTAAGACAAAATCCTAACTTCTGTGAATACCAAAAGTAGTAAGTTCATTCTGTGAATACCAAAATAGTAGTAAGTTTAGGATTGATTCTTAAGTTCATTCTGTGAATCGGGCCCTATGTGTGGGAGGGTATACTCAGACGTGAGTCCCTTGCTCATTGCACCTTCAGGATTCAAGCAAGCCGGGCCGACGACGGCTGAAATGCCAGAAACCGGCCCCCGGAAGCTTGTTTCCTTCCCAGTATAAGAATTGGCTTGGTAGTTTGGTTTGCCCTGTTCCCATCATGCACTGGGACAGGAACGAACTAATTTGCATGTAGCCAGGTTCTGAGCTGGGATGGTGCAGTGAGCTAAAAAACGGTGATGGATCAAGCCCTGATCTCTTGACTGGGTAAGAGTATTCTGCATCATTCAGAAACTCTGTCCATCACCACCCCCTTTTCCAAAATCGATTTTGTCCACACTATGTGTGGGAGGGTATACTCAGACGTGAGTCCCTTGCTCATTGCACCATCAGGATTCAAGCAAGCCGGGCCGACGACGGCTGAAATGCCAGAAACCGGTCCCCGGAAGCTTGTTTCCTTCCCAGTATAAGAATTGGCTTGGTAGTTTGGTTTGCCCTGTTCCCATCATGCACTGGGACAGGAACAAACTAATTTGCATGTAGCCAGGTTCTGAGCTGGGATGGTGCAGTGAGCTAAAAAATGGTGATGGATCAAGCCCTGATCTCTTGACTGGGTAAGAGTATTCTGCATCATTCAGAAACTCTGTCCATCACCACCCCCTTTTCCAAAATCGATTTTGTCCACACTATGTGTGGGAGGGTATACTCAGACGTGAGTCCCTTGCTCATTGCACCATCAGGATTCAAGCAAGCCGGGCCGACGACGGCTGAAATGCCAGAAACCGGTCCCCGGAAGCTTGTTTCCTTCCCAGTATAAGAATTGGCTTGGTAGTTTGGTTTGCCCTGTTCCCATCATGCACTGGGACAGGAACGAACTAATTTGCATGTAGCCAGGTTCTGAGCTGGGATGGTGCAGTGAGCTAAAAAAGGGTGATGGATCAAGCCCTGATCTCTTGACTGGGTAAGAGTATTATGCATCATTCAGAAACTCTGTCCATCACCACCCCCTTTTCCAAAATCGATTTTGTCCACACTATGTGTGGGAGGGTATACTCAGACGTGAGTCCCTTGCTCATTGCACCATCAGGATTCAAGCAAGCCGGGCCGACGACGGCTGAAATGCCAGAAACCGGTCCCCGGAAGCTTGTTTCCTTCCCAGTATAAGAATTGGCTCGGTAGTTTGGTTTGCCCTGTTCCCATCATGCACTGGGACAGGAACGAACTAATTTGCATGTAGCCAGGTTCTGAGCTGGGATGGTGCAGTGAGCTAAAAAACGGTGATGGATCAAGCCCTGATCTCTTGACTGGGTAAGAGTATTCTGCATCATTCAGAAACTCTGTCCATCACCACCCCCTTTTCCAAAATCGATTTTGTCCACACTATGTGTGGGAGGGTATACTCAGACGTGAGTCCCTTGCTCATTGCACCATCAGGATTCAAGCAAGCCGGGCCGACAACGGCTGAAATGCCAGAAACCGGTCCCCGGAAGCTTGTTTCCTTCCCAGTATAAGAATTGGCTTGGTAGTTTGGTTTGCCCTGTTCCCATCATGCACTGGGACAGGAACGAACTAATTTGCATGTAGCCAGGTTCTGAGCTGGGATGGTGCAGTGAGCTAAAAAACGGTGATGGATCAAGCCCTGATCTCTTGACTGGGTAAGAGTATTCTGCATCATTCAGAAACTCTGTCCATCACCACCCCCTTTTCCAAAATCGATTTTGTCCACACTATGTGTGGGAGGGTACACTCAGACGTGAGTCCCTTGCTCATTGCACCATCAGGATTCAAGCAAGCCGGGCCGACGACGGCTGAAATGCCAGAAACCGGTCCCCGGAAGCTTGTTTCCTTCCCAGTATAAGAATTGGCTTGGTAGTTTGGTTTGCCCTGTTCCCATCATGCACTGGGACAGGAACGAACTAATTTGCATGTAGCCAGGTTCTGAGCTGGGATGGTGCAGTGAGCTAAAAAACGGTGATGGATCAAGCCCTGATCTCTTGACTGGGTAAGAGTATTCTGCATCATTCAGAAACTCTGTCCATCACCACCCCCTTTTCCAAAATCGATTTTGTCCACACTATGTGTGGGAGGGTATGCTCAGACGTGAGTCCCTTGCTCATTGCACCATCAGGATTCAAGCAAGCCGGGCCGACGACGGCTGAAATGCCAGAAACCGGTCCCCGGAAGCTTGTTTCCTTCCCAGTATAAGAATTGGCTTGGTAGTTTGGTTTGCCCTGTTCCCATCATGCACTGGGACAGGAACGAACTAATTTGTATGTAGCCAGGTTCTGAGCTGGGATGGTGCAGTGAGCTAAAAAACGGTGATGGATCAAGCCCTGATCCCTTGACTGGGTAAGAGTATTCTGCATCATTCAGAAACTCTGTCCATCACCACCCCCTTTTCCAAAATCCACATTTCTGATCTACCCATGGCATCCATCTTAGATTACGGAAGCCATTTTGTGATTCTTGCCCTCACATAGACAATGGACACGCAGTGACCTCTTTCACTTAAGGACACGTAAGCTTTAGCTGGAGATTCATCTTGCTAGTGACACGTGCACCTTAGAACAGAACACGCCATGGCTACATGACTCGACAGAAGTTGCCTCCTCTGCCTGAGGCCAGTCCTGCTATACTGGTTCTCGTGTTCGTTGGCCTGATCATGATTAGGCGGCCGAAGCTGGTAGCCTTGCCCATTTACGACCCACAAACATCTCTTATCCTGCTTTTCTATCTTCTGCACCTGGCTCTGCTCCTTTCCTTCTGGGCCTTTATTAGGGGGAGGTAACGAAATTTACGATGAGGCGGTCCGGCTCTTGAATGAAAAGTTGACATGGGATTATGATGGAACAGTGGGAACCCCTCGTTCGTAATGTTTTGACATCAGATATTGTTGACGATTCCTGTGCAACGCCAAAATATTTATTGTTTAAGATACAAAGGTTTAGGAAAGTACTAACATGTAAAGAATTTGCCCGAAGCCTAATATTTAGTATATAAGGAGCAACCCTCTTTGTACAAATCGAACAGGCTCCTAGATACTGCCCGTGTGTAGTTTCTGTGACTTCTGTGTCCCTGCAGTAATAAACCATTGGTCTTTGACGCCACCATCGAGAAGCCCGTGTTTCTGTTTATTTGTGCACCGAGACAGGTAGAACTCCGGGGTCTTCGGGTGTTATCCCTGACACCTCTGGACAGAACCAAAAAGTCCAGAACTCCAATTGGCGCCCAACGTGGGGGCGACGTCATTCGGTACCGGTCCAAAAGCCTGAAGAGTTCGAGAAGCTTCGTGTGAAGATTCCTGAGGGAGGCGCCCCACTTCATCGATCCCGGCATATCGCAAAAATGGCCCGACGTTCTCTTCCACGAGGGTTCCCGTTCGGAAGGCTGCAGTGGTCCGTTGCCTTGACCGTCGCCCTGTCTTGGACCCGAGGTGCACTCCTTAGTAGGGCGAGACAAGACGGGTTTCTCCTTGGTGACGTCTTCAGTGCCTCAGTTAAGTATTAAGTGGTTGCTAGTTGGTTATCTCGTAAGGGTTGTTCCTGTTAGGATAAAATCCTTTTTAGTTCTTGGTTTGGTTTGGTTTCGTAAGATTATCACTGGTTGTTCTAGTTACGATAATCATTTGGTTTAGTTTTGGGTATCGATACATTTGGTCGCTTTGGTAGGCCTAAGTTCTTGGTTCGAGTGCGCACCTTTGTTTGTGTTTTTGTCTGTTCTGTGTTCCGGATTATAAAATGGTAAGTCGGAAAAATTGTATGTTGTCGTGTTTTGGTTGCAAGAGTGATTCCCGGTTGGAGGACTCATGTCTGGTTCCTCCGATTGGAACTCCTCTTTATGATCTGTCTTGTAAGTTTGGAGTGGGTCCTATATCTTATAATGAGGTGTGGGTCCGATATACGGAGAAAGACGGTGTCCTTAGTTGGCCACTGCATGGTAGTTTTGAACCTGAAGTTCTTGATAATTTAGAAATGAAATTGTTCAAGAAGAAAGCCCGGCCGGCAATGTTTGATTCTCTCCGTTATTGGCGAAAAGAATCTAAACAGAGAGAAATTAAAAAGTTGAAAAAAGAACAGAAAAAACAAGAGTTGACTTTAGAACAGTCTGCTAAACAGCTGCAACTCAACGAGTCTGAGAAAGCAATGGAGGTGGCCAATAGAGAGCGTAATTTAGCGATAGACAAGTGCTATCCTGCCTTGCCATCGAGTACAGCTAAGGAAGTAGAGGACCCCGAAAACGATCCTCTGTTGTCTTACTTGTTACGGTCACCCCCACCGTATGCACAGGGTGCTACGGCTCCACCTTTAACGGTTGCTGTACAGCCTGGTATTCCTGCTCCTGCTCCCCAGAATCAAGCTCCTGTACCTCCTGTGGTCAATGTTAATGTTCCTTCGGCACCCCCTCTCCCAGGGTTGCCGGCTTCTCTACCTATACCTGTATCGCTTACACCTGCTATTTCACAGGCTACTTTGCCTGCTACTCCTACTGCTCCTGTTCTATCTGTTCCGACCGCTACTTTATTTTCTGCTTCTGCTAGTGTTATGACTCCGCTTTCTGTTCGTCGGAGAATCACTGATTCCGTCTCTAATATTCCATCTCCCTTCTATAAAACTCTAATTAAAACTCCTGCCTCTGACTCTGTGCAGAGACGTAGTCAGCTTCCCAGTACTGAAGAACGGGGAATATTAGATTCCACAGCTCTTAGATGGATTTCAAAAAGTGGAAGATATAGTACTAGAGATGTATTAGATACATTTATGCAATGGAATGAACCAACACAACGATATGTGTTCGATGAAATGTGCTCCCTTCTGCGTGAGGAATTGGAAGAGGATGACTCTGAATCAAATCTAGAAGAATTAATTAATGTTCAGAAAGAGTTTGCTGCTGGTATGATAGTTGGTCAACATATAAAAGAAGCGATGGGACTGATTTTAGGTTGTAGGAATGATCCATCACTTCGTTCACCGAGGGAGTTAGAGAAACGTAGTACGAAGCAGAATCGCCAATATCCAATGAGGGAGGTTCCTCCAATTTGGCGCGAAGCTGTACCAGCTGACGTACCGAATGGTATTGCTGCCGCTCCGGCCCAATTCCAAAGAGTGTGGATACACATTCCATGGAAGAGAGACGAAGTGTTAGCAGTGAAACAGGCCTTGCCTGATCCGCATAAGAATCCAGCCGGATATTACAAAGAGTTAGCACAGACAGTTGAAGCTTGTGTGATGAATTTAGCGGACATTGACATGTTATTCGGGAATGTAGTTCCGCAACCAATTTGGGCTAAAATTCGTAAAGAGAATCATCCAGTTGCCCTAGGTGGTGATTGGGCAGCTATAATTGCCGCGGATGGTCAACAAATAGGTGGTTCCAAACCCGAACCTCTAATTGCTGATTTACCGGGTAGAATAATTGACTTAATGAAGGCTCTGATGCCAGCATTGCGCGTTAACTGGGACAAATTGTCCGCATGTAAGCAAAAGAAGGACGAAAGTGTTTCCGACTTTTTCACAAGGTTTGAAGAGACTTTCGTAGATCATAGTGGTCAGGATATGAGTACGGAAGGGGGACAGAGACTATTCGTTGATAAATTTGTGCACAATCTGTTACCAGAACTTAGTAATAAATTGAAAGATTCTGAGAGTGCGTGGGCTGTCTCTACGACTGCGCAAATACTTGCAACTGCTCAGTATTATGAAAATAGGGATAAAGAAGAGAAGGAAAAGTCAGAGAAGAAGACAAAAGATTTAAAAACTAAAGTTCTTTTGCAGCAAGCGTATCCGCCTCGCACGAATCAGACTAATACACAGCAAGGGTCATATCAAAGGACAGATTATGGTTCTCAGAGACCGCAATACCAGTGGAATCAGTGTGCGTATTGTAAGAAGGAAGGTCATTATAAAAATGAGTGTCCAGTCTTAGCGCAAAATAATGCTGCGGCAGCTCAGAGAGGTCGTGGTGGTTCTATGCAAAATTCTAGGGGTCGAGGACGAGGTGCTATGCCTCCACAAACGAACGATCGCCCTTCTAATCATTTTGATCAGCGAAATGGACAGTCTGCTCAACAAAATAGATCTCAACAATATCATGTTGAAGACTATTGTGAAGTTGGTGAAGGATTTCAGCAAAGTGAGTACTAGGACAGCCATGGACAAAGAGAGGGAGTAGTACCAGTTCCAGTAGATCAGAGTGGGCCTTATGTCGCAGTAGCAACATCAGGTGTAGTCGAACCGTTTCTGTTGGATACTGGTGCAGCAAAAAGTTCTATCATACATGAGAAACTCCCTGGCGCACCTTTGTCTGGCTTAACAAATGTTTCTGTAGGTTTTTCAGGCGCCCCTGTTTATAACCCTGTATCTGGTCCTTTGTCTATTTCTGTTGGGCCCCGTCAATTGAAAGCCCCCTTGATTTTGACGACAGGTTGTAATGAAAATCTGCTTGGTTTAGACTTGTTAAAACGCCTATATGCGACATTGTACTGTTCTCCGGAAGGAGTACAGCTTACGTTGGGTAAAAGAATCACCTCCCCGATGTACTTGTCGATGGATGCGCTCCCACCAGAGCTGCGTTCTCTCCCTGATACTCTTTGGGCGACTGGTCCTAACGATGTAGGTCTTTTAGAAATTCCATCATATGTAGTTACTTTGAAAGCGAATGTCAAATTTCCACGAATCCCACAATACAAAATCTCTACTGAAGGTGAACGTGCACTTTTATTAATTGTGCAAGATTTGATCAAGAAAGGTGTAGTAGAAGAAACTAGAGGAAATGTCTGTAACAGTCCTGTATTGCCAATTCTGAAACGTACTGATCCTTCAAAGCCTCCAGTCTATAGGTTTGTAATTGATCTTAGAGAGGTTAACAAAATTGTGATTCCACAGTTTCCTGTGGTTCCAGACATAACTGCATTGTTAACGTTGATTCCTGCTACAGCCACATGGTTTCAGTTATCGACTTGAAGAATGCCTTTTTCAGCATTCCGATAGCCGAGGAAAGCAGGGATATTTTCGGCTTCTCTCTAGGAGGTCGAAGCTTCAGGTTTAAACGTGCTCCACAAGGGTATTGTGAGAGTCCGTCCATTTACAGCCAGGCATTAAAAAGTCAGTTAGATTCCTTTGTACTTCCTCCTGGTTCTGCTTTAGTGCAATATGTAGATGATCTTCTAGTGGCTGCCGATGACAAGGAAACTTGCAAAGCAGCTACGATTTCCTTATTGCATCATTTGTCTAGTTTGAATCACAAGGTGTCACCTTCGAAAATGCAATACTGTTGCCAAGAAGTGACCTACCTATGTCATCTCTTGTCAAAGGAGGGAAGAAAGTTGACCCCAGAGAGAATAAAAGCAATTACGCAGATGAATGTTCCTCGCACACAGAGAGAAGTACGTGCCTTTTTAGGTATTACCTCATACTGTAGGCAGTGGATCCCAAATTTTTCTCTTTTAGCAAAACCATTGGTAGCTTTGACTGGGAAGAATGTTCCGAGTCCGGTGCCATGGTCTGCCGAATGTCAGGAGAGTTTTTCTGAGTTACGAAATGCACTGTGTTCAGCTCCTGTGTTGGGTACACCTGACTACAGTAAGCCGTTCACGCTCTATGTTCACGAGAGAGAAGGTTGTGCGTTAAGTGTTCTGACACAGAGATTTGGTGATAAACAACGCCCTTGTGCGTATTTTTCATCAACATTAGATCCGGTAGCTAGAGCGTTACCTAGTTGTTTGAGAGCTACAGCGGCAGCTGCGGCTTCCATTCGACAATCTGCTGGTTTGGTGATGAACAACATGCTAGTGGTCATGGTTCCTCATGCTGTGGATACACTCATGAACCGAACTAAGACACAACACCTTACCAGTGCTAGATTATCTGGCTACGAGCTGACACTGCTAGCGAGTCATATTCAGATCAAAAGATGCAATGTATTGAATCCAGCAACATTGTTGCCGACTAGTAAAGAGTCGAGCGATTCCGAACCTCATGACTGTTGCTTCAGAACCGAGGAAAAAACAAAAGGACGAATTGATCTTATAGACACTACGTTGTCAGATCCAGATGGCACGTTATATGTTGATGGGTCCTGTTTTAAATTGGAGAATGGTGATGTGACTGCTGCCTATGCAGTAACGACTTTGAGTACGATTGTGGAGACTGCAAGAGTGAGTCAGAATTCTGCCCAAGCTGCGGAATTAATTGCACTAACGAGAGCGTGTGTTTTAGCTAAGGGAAAGAGAGTGAATGTGTTCACAGATAGTCAGTACGCGTTCGGCGTGGCCCATAGTTTTGGCCGTTTGTGGAAAGAGAGAGGTTTCATTACGTCCCATGGGACTAAGATTCAACATGGTCAGCTAGTTAACGACTTGTTGGAATCTCTAACCTTGCCGACTGAAGTTGCGATTGTTAAGTGCAGCGCTCATAAAGCAATCACGGATGATGTTGGTCGTGGGAATGCTTTTGCTGATGAGACTGCTAAACAGACAGCTAGGAATATGATGAGTAGGATGTATGTTGCTACGTCTGCAAGATGGATTTCTGAGTCTGGAATGTGTGAGGACACAGTGGAAAGTGTGAGAGAAATTCAGAAAGAGGCGACTGAGGAGGAAAAACTCGTATGGAAAGAGAGCACGGGTAAATTGGACTTGAGTGGGTGTTGGATTGATTTGTCGGAACAACAGCGTTGGATGTTGCCTGATGCGTATGTGCTTGCAGTAGTAACGATGGCACATGGAGCAGCGCATATCAGTTATAAAGGGATTTGTAAGATGTTGGCTCCAGTCTGGCGGAATGATGGGATTAGTAAGTGTGCAGAGAGAGTGGTGTGAAATTGCATGGTATGCCTGATGCATAATCCTGGCAAGGGAATCCCCACACCCGCTGGTCATTTCGCTCCTCCTTCCTGTCCCTTTGAAGTAATTCAGTTAGATTTCATTCACATGGATCGTTGCAACAATCTAAAGTACGTCCTAGTGGTAGTTTGTGCTTTTTCCAGATGGATCGAAGCATATCCACTGAAGGACAATACTGCCTTGTCCACTGCCAAAATCCTTCTCAAAGAATATTTCCCCAGATATGGTATGCCACGGATTGTATGGTCAGATAACGGAAGTGAGTTCGTAGGGAAAGTTATGCAGAGTGTGTGTGCCGGTTTAGGGATCAAACAAAAGTTCCACAGTGCGAACCATCCCCAGTCTGCTGGTTTAGTTGAAGGTTATAATGGCACCCTCAAGCTGAAACTTGCTAAAATACAAGCATCCACTGGTTTGCCCTGGCCAGATGCACTACCTTTGGCTCTGTTATCCACGAGAGCGACTGTACATTCTAGAGTAGGACTTAGTCCATACGAAATAGTGTTCGGTCGTCCAGCTAATGTTTGGGGGGTGCCTAGGCCAAAGGAATTCAGACAGCTGGAATACCCAATGTTAATTGATTACCTTTTCGACTTGACTGCTAAATTGAGTCTTATTCACCAACAGGTTTTCGATGCATTGCCAAAACCACCGGAGAGTCCAGGTCATCAGCTGAAACCAGGGGACCAAGTAGTCATTCGTAATTTTGCAAGGACGAAGAATCTTCAACCCAGATTCGTCGGCCCATACCAGGTGTTGTTAGCAACGAGAACTGCTATTCGTGTGGCTGGACGAAAAAACTGGATTCACACAACACACGTCAAACGTGTGCCCCTGCCACTTCCTTACGACAACTGGGTGAAGAAGGGAATCGGTGCCTCTGAAACTGAACAAATACCCAGGTTAATCCCTTTCAGCGATGCAGAACTAATCACTGACACATCGAACTTTGACTCTCCTCCTGAAACTGCTCTTTTGAACTCTGAACATTTGCCATCTGCGAACGTGAACATTGCAACGTCTGCTGAAAATACACTGTTTCCAGATCAAACAGCTCCTGCAAAACTGAGATACAATTTACGATCTCGCAATATGGACAAATAAAGCAGGAAACTGCCTATTTTACACATTTGAATTTTGATACATTGCCTCCAGCCAGGAAGTTTGCTAATACTTTGTATTGTTTTGTTGTTTTAAAATTGCCTTGCCGTCTGGGTAGCCGTAGGGTCGTGGCTGTGTGCCTAATTGAATCTGCGGGGGTCAGACACAAGGTCGATCTTTCTGTTAGTTCTGGGAACTCCCAGGGCTGATAGAGGCATTTTCAACTACGTACACATCATCAGTGGTCACGAGCGGTTGTAGAAGATGGAGCTTCCTGAGCTGCACCGAGAGAATGTAATTTATGTTCGCAGAAGTAGACTTTACAAAATTCTTCATAGCAAATGCTTTCTGATGCAATGTGCAATTACGTTTTTGATTGTTTTAATGACATTGGTGGGTGGAATCGTCTTTTGTATGCATTTAATTTTTACACCGGTAACAACCACAGTACCTCCCCTTGATCTTGTTTCTTCTACTGTTGCTTCTTATCATTCTTTTCACTCGTTTCCTGAACACGAGCAAGCTCGACGCTCAGAATTCATAAATAACACTTTTGTACAGCTCTTGCATCAACACCAACTGGTAGTTAACACAACAGACTGCTGGGTGTGTGGTCTGATACCCCACACTATGGATAAAGGCATTCCTTATCTAGTCTTGCTTTTTAGCTATAATGGATCATTTCAGGCCTTTCAGACTATTTTTGTCTATGCCCTTGAGACCTATCCTCCGCGTCCACCACGTTCCACTAAATATAACTCTGCCAATAAAGCTTTAGTCAAGGGAATCATTGACATGATTAAAGACGTCAATAACACCCCATCTTACCCTAGAGATGAATTACGGGTATATTTGAGTTGGAATTCTACAGAGTATCGCATTAGTTTGGGTGAAAGCAAGCGTAAGAGCTCCACTCCAGTCTGGGTCGTACCTCACCGAGGTCAAGTCTGTTTGCAAGGTAATGGGAGAAATCCAAGAGCTCAGCTAGGGAAGAGTGAGTGCGTTGAGACTTACGTGTATCCGTCTAACTCTTCCCCTGCCTTTCTGACTGCTAGGGGTACCTACTTCATCTGTCAGGATAGAGCGTATACATGGCTGCCTGCTGACTTTTCAGGTTCATGTTATATTGCTCGACTGTTGCCTCCAACGTACACTGCTTCCCCAGATTATCACAAGACCAGAGTAGCAAGAGGTGTTTTCAGCGAGGAAGATACGGCTGGTCAGGAAGCTGGAGACTTCTTCAAAGGTTTCCTTCCGTTCTGGGGGCCTATGGCCAATAGTAGAAATCTACGTCAGCTAACACGGGTAGTTGAATCTACTATTACAGAAACTGCTGGTGCCCTTAGTAACTTAACAGCTGAGCTTCAGGCGGATCGTCTCATGACGTTGCAGAACCGTATGGTTCTAGACGTAATACTTGCAGATCGAGGTGGGGTATGCAGAATGATCCAATCAAGCTGCTGTGTTTTTATTCCCAATAATGCTCCGACTGTCTATGAAGCGATCTCTAAGCTACACAAGATTTCCGACTCTATTCACGTAGACAAGGGAAACTGGTCCTTAATGGAGTGGCTTTGGACTCTACTATCAGTGTGGGGATGGAAGGTCCTGATGGTCGTTGGTATCATCCTAGTATTCCTGTTCTCGTGCTGCCTTATTATCCAATGTGGTCCCGCTTTGTGTAGCCTCTGTGCTGCAACCTGTTTCAGAAAACCACCTGCGATTGGAGACAAGGTACAAGAAAGGATGATGACGCAACAACATGTCACTGACCTAATGAACATCGAAATAGACTCTGACATAGACTGAGTAATTGCCTATGTAAGGGCAAAAGGAGGGTCTGAGGTTCCGTGACGATTTGAACCCGTGTTTTCAACATTGTCGTAAATTCATAATTTTGGTATCAGTGAACCGCAAATGATCCATTTAGCATATCCTGGTGTTTTCGCTATGCTACGAGCAAGGGCACTCCTGTTATAAACACATTTCTGATTTACCCATGGCATCCATCTTAGATCACGGCAGCCATTTTGTATTCTTGCCCTCACATAGTCAATGGACACGCAGTGACCTCTTTCACTTAAGGACACGTAAGCTTTAGCGGGCGATTCACCTTGCTAGTGACACGTGCACCTTAGGACAGAAAACGCCATGGCTACATGACTCGGCAGAAACTACCTCCCCAGCCCGAGGCCAGTCCTGCTATACTGGTTCTCATGTTCGTTGGCCTGATCATGATTAGGCGGCCGAAGCTGGTAGCCTTGCCCATTTACGACCCACAAACATCTCTTATCCTGCTTTTCTATCTTCTGCACCTGGCTCTGCTCCTTTCCTTCTGGGTCTTTATTAGGGGGAGGTAACGAAATTTACGATGAGGTGGTCCGGCTCTTGAATGAAAAGTTGACATGGGATTATGATGGAACAGTGAGAACCCCTCGTTCGTAATGTTTTGACATCAGATATTGTTGACGATTCCTGTGTAACGCCAAATATTTATTGTTTAGGACATGAAGGTTTAGAAATGTACTAGCATGTAAAGAATTTGCCCCAAGCCGAATATTTAGTATTTAAGGAGCAACCCACTTTGTACAATTTGAACAGGCTCCTAGATACTGTCCATGTGTAGTTTCTGTGACTTCTGTGTCCCTGCAGTAATAAACCTTTGGTCTTTGACGCCACCATCGAGAAGCCTGTGTTTCTGTTTATTTGTGCACCGAGACAGGTAGAACTCCGGGGTCTTCAGGTGTTATCCCTGACACCTCTGGACGGAACCAAAAAGTCCAGAACTCCAAAACCCTAGTACAATGCACCGTGTGTGCCCAGGGCCTGTAAATGCTGGTGGTGGGCTTGCAGCACTGATTGTGCCACCCACAGAAGCAGCTTTAAAAATGTGTCTCAGGCCTGCCATTGCAGAGCAATGTGCAGTCTGGGACTGTCATGTCGACTTGGCAAGTGCACACACTTGCCAGTCCCTAAACCTTCTCTTTTCTACATGTTAGTCGCCCCTAAGGTAGGCCCAAGGTACACCTGTGGGCAGTATGTATTGAATAAGAAAGGTAGGACATGCTCTGATGTGTGTAGCATTTCCTGATAGTGAAATACTGCCAATTTCGTTTTTCACTATTGCAAGGCTATCTGTTCCCATAGGCCAGAATAGGCAAATAGTGTATAACATCTTATAATCACAACTGACCCTCGGAACAAGATAGGAAAATAAAGTTTAGTATGCTTGAACTCAGACTGTTAATGTGCATCTTGTAGGGTGTGTGATTTTTACATTCTGTGTATGAAAATACCACTTTTAGAAAGTAGGTACTTTCTTGCCTAACCATTCAGCCCCTGTCACTAAATGTGGCAGGGACTGTGTATTGCACATCCCCTGGGGTTGTGCAATACACAAAGGGTTTGTTTATTGCATTTCTGGCTTGTGAGTGACAGGGGCTGGGAGAGGGCAGCAGCTCCGGCAGTCAGATGAGTCAGGGCTGGGCTGAATGGGACCTGGATAGAATTTAGAGTAGGGGGAGGAGATTTCCTTTCACCTGCCTTGGCTCAGGTCTGCTTTCAACAATGCTGTCTCCACCTCCTACCAGGAAGCTGCACCAGGGAGGACAGAACTAGTTTTGGCTGTGTACAGACACTTTCTGCCTTCAGAGAACAAAGAATTTGTGTGTATAAAAAGGGGGACCCAGACCCCAAAACTTTAGACCACTTCTGGGAAATCAAGAGGAAACCTTTGCCAAGGAGAAGAACCAGAGAAGCTGAGGAAGATTATTGTCCCTGTGCTGTTTGCTGTTTGGGGTTGGCCTGTAGTGGTTGCTTGTTGCCAAGGAAAGGAGAAAAGGACTTTGCTGTTTGCTTTGTCATCTTGAGGAAGATCTCCAAGGGCTTGAAACTGAGCTGGCCTCCTGTTCTGAAGTCTCAGGGATACAAAAACATCACCACCAGCTCCCCTTGAATTTCCTTGCTGGGAATTCTAACCGACTAAGTGGTGCCTGCTGCTGTTTAGGACCTCTAGAGACTGTTTGTTACTGGGAGATGGAAGATTGACGCAACCAGAAGAAGCGTGTTGCATCCACACCAATTCCCGATGCATTGCCGAGCCACGGGGAAGAAGCATGCCGCATCCGCACTTGGTTACGACGCCTCATAGAGCAACCAGGAATAAGGGTGCCGCATCCACACCCGGGCCCGATGCATCACAGAGAAGACCATCGCAGCACCTGCCATGCGGCTGCAAAAGATCACGCATCGTACCGGATTGTCGTATCGAGCCGCCATTTTCTCGGATCGCACTGGATCATCGCCATGCATCGAGGCGCCATCTTGTCGCATCATCACCGTAAGGTAGTAAGTAACAGATGCACCCCTTCCTCTTCGGTAAGGAACAGATGCATCACCTTCCCTGCGACCCTTTTGTTTGTTTTCCGTGATGCATCTAAAGTACTTTGTGAGAAACGTGTCACATTTACAACTTGCTTGAACTGAACTATTTCTACCATTTGAAAGTCTTATTTTCGGATACTGTATTGTGGATTGTTGTTGTTTGGTCTTGTTTAGATAAAGGTTACTTATTTTTTTAACTGTTGTTGTGTCCATTTGTTGTGTTTTCACTATATTACTGTACGTGTTCACTCACAAATGCTTTACACACTGCCTATAAAATAAGCCTGTCTGCTCATGCCAAGTTTTCAAGGGGGTGAGTAGGGTTTATTTTAGGAGTGTATCCCACTTTCCCTGACTAGAAGCAAGCGTCCCTATTTGGACAAAGATGCAAACCATTGCCAACTTAAGACCCCCATTTCTAACAGTGTTTATTAATGTATTTTAGTTAGGCCACATTTTACTGAAAACTTCATTTTGAATTTGCATGGATGGTGTTTTGATGCTGGTCATTTCCCTCCTTCTCGTTCCCCTCCCACCTTCTCCCCCCACAGAGCAAAGACAAAATGCCATCATTCAGTAGTTTTCCTGAATGTTTAAGTATTGCAAATAAACTTTCTTTGAGTTCCTGATGTTGCAAACTGCCCCAGGTCCTTCCTCTGTAGCTCCATAGTTGGGTGAGCACTCCTCTCCTGGAACACTGCCCACTGTTTAGAAATATTGTATATTAGTTGAGCTTGCTATGACAATGTGACATCAAAGCTGCTCAACATTGATTAGAAGTGGGTCAGTGTTTTAAACTTTTTAGTGACGTGTTTATTCTCTGATTTGCCTAAAATGTTTTATCTTTGAACATGCCATGCTGAAACTGCAGCTTTCTCTAATTTTGTATGCATGAATCGTGCATAAGAGCTCCTTAATTCAAGGGGTGAGCCAGATTTTTTGATTCTCCTGAACGTATTTCAGCTGGGGATGCAGTCTGAGTTCTTATTAATTTATATGTTCACATCAGACTTGAAATCATTCCGATTTCTTATTCTTTATTTGAGCCTTCATGGCATTTAATTTTTATATCTGTATTATTTGTTTTTGAGATTCTGTAACAAATCCCTTTAACTTTACCTTGCTCTAGAACCCAGTTTTTGAGTGGTCCCTGTTACTTATTTGCTACTCTTCTAGGCTTATGTTGGGTCTGATGTTGGGGAGGGTGCATTTTAGCGCCCGATCAACCCTGAAGTGAAATCGCTTCTGGTAAATTTTGAGTGTTTTGAATTTTGGGGTTTCCTGAATTTTGGGAGTTTGTAGTTCTGCTTCCACACCAGAAAACAATAATTTGCAAAAGAAAGACATGGCATTAGAGTCTTGCATCCTTGGAGACATAGAGCCATCTGGTAACTATATTTAATAACAGAGTGGGCTCTTTCAGAGCAGTGTTGATGTGTGACGGAGTAGCGGTCTTGTATCACCTGAGTTCTTGGGCCAGAGCTCATGTGCTTACCAGATCATGCAGTTGAGTTCTCCCCACTGTCTTCACAGCTTTCAGGTTTCCCTGATACCAGCAGGAGTAGCTCATCCATATATTTGCAGTCTGGATTTTCTAATGCTCCGAAAATGATTTCAACCGAAACGTGTCAAACAAAAACTTGGACTGGAAGAATTGCGATTTCAGTCGTCCGCCACTTGATTCAGCAGGACGAGATCTGACTTGGAGATGACTCCATAGCTGGAGCACTCCTGCCAAGTACCACGCATCGGGGTTAGTCTAATGCATTTTAGTGAGTATCCCCGCATTACCGCACTAAATGCATTGTCACACATACTTACCTCTTTATAGTAATGACTGATATGCTTTGATTTCAAAGTATTTTTATTGAAAATATAATTTGCATATACAAAATAATGCAGTAAATGTATGTATAGGCATTTATATAGCGCACTACTTACCCGTAGGGTCCCAAGGCGCTTCGACCGCTGCGAAACCCTTCCTGGCTTCCCTGAGAGATGGTCCCTTAATGGGTATCTCCAGGGTGAGACCAGGCATCCCCGGCAGTCTGGTGGGGCTGTTAGTGAAGATGAGGCAAGCTAATGCCCAGAGTTGCCGAGTGTGATCGCTGATCAGAGTGGGCACCGAGGCGAGAGAATTATCGAGTCCGCTGACCCTGGTCCAGAAACCTGCCGCGCCGGGAATCAAACCCTGGTCCCGGGCCGTCCTCTGCTCTCGGGTCTGCCGCCTCTAACCAGTGAGCCACACTACTTTGACCCATTTACTTGGCTTTAGTGACAGTGGAGACAAAAAGAAAGAAAGAAGAAGAGAGGGGAGGGTTATTGTTCCAGGTGAGCATCTAGGGCTGACCACATCCCCCTTCTTGCTGTGTGGTTGGCTGGTTGGTAATTTGCTGCTATATTGTCCGCCCCTCTCAGAAAGGTTACCCAGTTGAACCAGCGTTTGAAGGAGGCTTTCCCCGTGTCCTTCCAGTTGCCTAGGACTGTTTTGGCAGCGGCAGTGAGCAGAACATCTAGTAGGTCACAGTTTTCTTTCGAGTCGAGTGTTGTATCCAGGAAGGCCATGGTGATGCCTGGTAGGCCGCGTGTGGATTGGCTGCCCGTGAGTGCGTCTATAAAGTCATGGACCTTGCCCCAGAATGCCTTGACCTTGGGGCAGTCATATAGAATGTGTGCTAGGTCTCCCCTTGTTTTCTGGCAGTTCCAGCTGGTGTCATTGTCCCTAGCTCCCACTGTCTCTAGTGTGGCTGGTGTCCAATGTAGCCTGTGCAGCAGCCAGTATTTCGTTTGGGCAAGCTGGGGTGTTACTTTGTTTTTTGAGGCAGATGACCATAGCCTGGCCTTTGCTGCTTCGGTAAGTGGATTACTGTATGCCCCCTCCCAAAATGCTAGCATCTTGTTGAGCGTTGTGGTGCACGGGGTGATGAGTTTGTAGATGTGCGCTGTCTGGTGTCCCACTTTGTTTAGGTTCTGTGTGTACTGTAATATTGAGGGTTTTTGTTTCGATAGGTTGGCTCTGGTGATTGCTGCTTTGGTGCTAGGAAAGGTGTAGAAGTCTCTGTTGTGCAGTTTGTGTGTCTCCTGCAGCGTCTCAAAAGTGAGTGGGTTGTTGTTAAGTTCTAGTTGTGCCGGTGTTGTGATCCCTTTGCTACACCACCCCTCATTCGTTAGTACGGCCCCTTTGTATGTTATTCTGGGGTTGATGCTGACCTCCAGTTCTTTGTCTACCCTGAGAAAGGCTGTCTTGGTGTTCCTGATGATGGCGTTTTTTGCTTCTGGGTGTCTGCTGGCTGTTAGCGCCATCAGTGGGTAAACTGATACGCTTTGATTTCTGCATGGCTTTTGTTTATAGTCAGGGCTTGTTTGCTTAATTTTTCTGCAGTGCCACAGGCAGTGTGAACCTGACCAAGAAAAGTGGTGACTGGGATTCCCCCGGCAACACTGTATGAGCCCAGTTTATTACAGCTTATATGACAGGCACATCTCGGAAACAGTGATCACAATGTCTCTGGAGAGACACACGGATGCTGAGCCGGCTGCAGCTCTTGAGAGCAAGCTTCGAAGGTCTATATATATATTGCTAAATATATTATTATATCTGTGTATGCATATATATATATATATATATATATATATATATATATATATATATATATATATATATATCCTTCGCTCCAAACACCAGCCGGTTGCACGCATGAGCGGGTCCACGCCAAACGGGGGTGTGCCCGTTATCCATACTAATATAATAAAGAGAGAGCCCATACCTTTGAGGCGGGTAATCTCAGGAACAACAGCACCAATCACAACACCCAATACAGCGTTGGAAAGGGCAGTTGCAGCAAAAGGACATAGGCTATGCAGTCGCCCACCATATACATTTAAAAGGTAAAAGAACCGTGCCAGCAAAGTAGTCCCTTGTGGGTGTGTCTGCGTTGTGCTGTGGGCGTGTGCTGGGGGCGTGACAAACGCTGGTGGCGTGTGGTACGTTCCGCCCTTCATGCCATGTTTCATATCGTGTGCTAATCCCACCCTGCTCCCTTTAAATACCCCAACCCCCTTAAACACTAACCCATCTTAACCCTATAAATCTACCCTGTACCCCAAAGCCCAAACCTATCCCTAAACCCTAAAAATACCCCTGTACCCCAAAACCAAAACCTAGCCCTGAACCCTATAAATACCCCGTACCTCAAAACCCAAACATACCCCTGAACCCTAAAATTACCCCTGTACCCCAAAACCCAAACCTACCCCTGAACCCTAAAATACCCCTGTACCCCAAAACCCAAACCTAGCCCATAACCCTTAAAATACCCCTGTACCCCAAAACCCAAACCTACCCCTAAACCCTAAAAATACCCCTGTACCCCAAATCCCAAACCTAGCCCAGAACCCTAAAATACCCCTGTATCCCAAAACCCAAACCTAGCCCTGAACCCTAAAAATACCCCTGTACCCCAAAACCCAAACCTAGCCCTGAACCCTTAAAATACCCCTGTACCCCAAAACCCAAACCTACCCCTGAACCCTAAAAATACCCCTATACCCCAAAACCCAAACCTAGCCCTGAACCCTAAAAATACCCCTGTACCCCATAACCCAAAACTATATCTGAACCATTAAAATACCCAAACACCCCAAAACATATACCTCAGTACCCCGAAACATATACCCCTATACCCATACTTGCCTTATCCAAACATTTGTAAAAAACATGCTTTTACCATTCATGCATTAACAACGAATTTCGTTGTAAATGTATGCGTGGTAAAAGAATATAAAATGAAATGCCATGCTTTATAATGGCATTGCGGAGTCATGGTACTTCCGTAATAATAGTATGCAGAGTGATGGTATGCGGAAAGAAATTTGCGGAATAATGGGTGTTTACCCTCCCCCGTAAGTACATTGGTGGCACGGCGGCCCACATCTCCAGCAACATACTCATATTTTTTCACCACCAATTGGAAAAATGCACAGGTCTCTCTCATTGATGCCCAGCACCGACATACACTTTTAGACACACCTCCCACCACAAGTTCTAGAATTGCGAACTTTAGAGATGGGGAGCTACGTTAGAATCTCGGCATCAGCTCAACATCCTGTGATTCCAGGCAAATCGCTTTGTCTCCCCGTGCCTACCACAAATCAATGTGTTCTTCATTAATGTAAATTGTGCTCATGCCATGTTGTCGAGTTTGCGCTATATAATATTGCAAGGAAAATAAAGTAGGGAAACTCGAGTTCACACACTACTGAACGCGCACTCTTAAGTGCATCAGCAGTGCACTGTGAATCGGAGCGTTTCACAGGCCTGTCACTGTTAAGAAATGCTATCAAAATGAAATCCTATGAAACAATATACTACTGGCCGGCAGCAATTCATACCCGGACAACGTCGGGACGGGCTGCTAGTATTAATTACAGCTTCAAACATCCACGGACCATCTGTCCGTAAAGAAAGCAGCACACACAGGGGGTAGTTCCACGCTATGAGATTTTAATCGGGAACTTCACAGCATACGATATGCAAAGAGCGGAGGCGCTCAACTCATTTAAATAAAATGTTTGACATCCACATTTTGAATAAAGAGTGAAAAAGGACTATGCAATTGTTGAAAATGGGATCCGCCATCTTAAGATGGTGTATGTTAGATACAAGTTCAACCCAGTCTGAAGTTAAACATGTGTAATACTTAATACGATATACAAACATTATTACATATCCCACAATGAATGATCCTTATGAGCATGCTCGTGATCTAACCCAAGATGGGCACAATAGTCCTCCTATCACACTCGCATTATAACGCCCTGTATGGGCAAACCATCGAACAGGTCTAATATAATAGATGATCGGGTGCAAACAACATATATATGTATTACTGAACACTATACAGTAAGCGTGTCAACATGAGCTCATATTAAATACTCTAGGTACATCTTCATGCTTACTAATAACTCATGTACTTTATAGTGTTGAGAACGCACCCCAAAATGAATTGCAATAATGCAAGCCCAGATATCGCCCTGGATGGGCAAGGATATAACACCTGTTCGGAGGTACTCAAAATTAAGAGGGATATTAAAACCATGCTATCGATGCATAAGTTACAGTGAAAAAATTCTTAAATACCAGATATCCTAACACATTATCAAGACAAAGAAAGATACCAATAAAGAATACAGTATATAGGTCCAACATGCAGGAGTCCATCATTATCATGCAAACAACTTAACCCAAATGAACCAAAAGTTCTTCATGCATATTCAGGCCATTAGGATGTTTACTCTGCAAGTCTAATATGAATCTGGACTCTAGCCTTCTAAGCTTAAGAAGGCGATCACCTCCCCTAATGTTAGCTGGGACACTATCGAGACAAATGTAAGATAACAGATCCCTGTTACTGTTGTGCTTTTTTTCGAAGTGCCTTGCTACGGGGTAGGTGACATCTTTTTTGGCAATAGCACGCATGTGCTCTAATATTCTCAATTTAACTGCATTCGTGGTGCTGCCAATGTAATTTAAGCCGCAAGGGCAAGTAAGACGGTAAATGACATATGCTGTAGAGCATGTAAGGAATTTGGTGATTTTTTTGGGGGTGGAAAGACCTGGTATCTTGAAAGTAAGCGTCCGCCTACTATATTTACAGGCCTTGCACCGGCCACAAGGGTAGAAACCATTCAATACGGGAAGTTTAGGGATATTATCGGGAGCAGTATAGTGACTTGAGACCAAATGGTCCCTAAGAGATCTGGCCTTCCTAAAGGTGACTAACGGATTGCTAGGCAAATCCGCTTTGATGATATTGTCAGACATTAAAATGTTCCAGTTCTTTTTAAGTATCTTTTTGACCTGCCCTGCATTCCGTGAAAAGGTGGTAATAAGACGGAATGCCCCGTTATTGGATTTAACAGTCCTCTTAGGTTCTAACGGTGCTTTTCTCTGTATCTTAGTCGTTCTATCATAAGCGCTTGCTAGAACCCCATCGCTGTAACCCCTTATCCTGAATCTTTGAAGACTAGCATCCGCTGCCTTCTTAAAATCATCCTCATTGGAATTATTGCGCCTTAGCCTAAAAAGTTCTCCATACGGAATACTTTCTACTAATTGGCGGGGATGACTACTAGTGGCAAAGAGAGTGGAGTTCCCTGCCGTCTCTTTCCTGAATAATTTGGTTTGTACTGTTCCTTTGTCATCAATATATACAGTGAGATCAAGGTAGTTGACTGAGGTCCTACTGATATGACCTGAGAATCTTAAATTCATGTCATTGTTATTGAGTACGCTCCCATGGCGACTCCAGAAATCTGCTTGTACAGTTGTTTACTGAAAAGAAAGATGTTATTATTCAGACTAAAAGGCAAGTGGTCCTGTCACTGCGGAACCCGCAACTTCCGAATCCGACACCAACGCAGACGATGTGATCAACGAAGATGGAAGTGAAGAAGCCTCTTCTTCTTTTCAGGTGGAATACAAAGTCATGCGGAACAATCAATTAGAGGGAGGCAGAGGCAAGCCCCCGGACAATCAAGGAGCAAGAGGAAGACGAGGCGGGGGGGGTGTGGGAAGAAATCCACTAGGTTCCCCACCCGTAACACGCAGCATGATGAACCACTCCAAGAAAAAAAACTAAGACTGAACCAAGAACACACTGTAAATAACGATAATCTGACGATCATCAATCTAGTACTCACTGTAGAAGAGAATTCTATACTTAAATTGGGCTTATCTTTCTGCCCACAGAGGAACTTTGAATTTGCGCAGACCAGAATTGATATTTTCAAGTTCATGAGAAAATTGAAACTCCACAAATTTTTCAAACTGAAACCGCACATTGAGAATGCTGGATCTGGTAGTGAATGTGTAACCGAGGAACTGAGATGCCGAGATTTAGGGGGTCTCCGAGCCATGGAAAGCCTCCATCAAGAAATCAACTTGGGCCACGATGGTGGAGTAACCAACACACAAACATTGGCCACCCTCGACATCCAACAAAAGGGTGGATGTAGTGGATTTAAACCGGCATCTACCTTCATGCCCATTATGGGTACTGACGCTATTGACATCTTCTCGGATGCGGTCTTAAGGGATCTTTCCAGACTACGCAAAGAGAAACAATACACATAGTCCAATGACAATTTAACTAAGCAACAGCAAATTGCTCTACAAACTTTGTGCAAGGATTCTGGTCTGGTGTGTAAACCCTCAGACAAAGGGGGGAATATTGTGCTTCTAACAGCAGCTCAATATGAGTGTGAGGCTACTCGACTTTTGGGAGACATCAAAACTTACATTACCGTAGGTGAAAAAGACTACAATTTAAGTGTGGGAGAGTACCACGATATGATATCTAAGTGGTATAATAAAAACATGCTCAGCACAGATGAATATTTGTTTTTGCGCTGTCTCAGTCCTGTGAACCCCACCTTTTATTACCTTTTTATTATTATTATTATTTTATCAATTTGTAGGGCGCAACAGCTACCCAAAAAGGGTTTCCCGGCGCCTAGACACAGCTAGAATGAGGACAGAAAAAGGAGGTGACTGTTAAGTGGTTATTGTTCATACAGCCAGGTCTTTACAAGCTTTCTGAACCTACAATAGTTTTCTTCCTTACGGATACTGGGGGGAAGCGTATTCCACAGGGAGGGTCCAAGATAGGCAAACGATCTGCCACCTGTTCTTGCACGTTTAAACCTTGGTATGCAGAAGCAAGCTGCTGTCTGAGACCGGAGGTTTCTCTTGGGCGTATAGAGGCAGGCAAGAGATTGGAGGTATTTTGGTGCTACTCCTGTTTTTATTCTGAACATGTAGTTCAGGGCCTTGAAACGGATTCTGCTCTCTATCCTGAGCCAGTGAAGATCCCGACGATGGTTCGAGACTCCAGAGTTCTTCGGAATATTGCAAAGGAGTCGGACCGCCGCGTTTTGTGCTACCTGTAGTCGTCCGATGACAGATTTGTTTGCGCCCAGATAGAGGATGTTGCCGTAGTCAAGCCTTGATGTGATAAGGGCATTGACTACGGTCTTTTGTGTTGACATTGGCAGCATCCACAGGATCTTCCTCAACCATTTAGCTATGGTGAGACACAGGCCAGTTACTTTACTGGCCTGTTTATCCATGGATAAGGCATTGTCCAATATAAAGCCCAGATTTCGAGCGTGGGACACCGGGGTAGGAAAAGTGCCCATCTGGTCCGGCCAATGCGCAGGGTTCCAGAGAGCTTGGTCCTTTCCCAAGATCAGTATTTCCGTCTTGTCGCCGTTCAGTTTTAACTGGTTTGTTGTCATCCAGTTCAGTATTTTTAATAGTCCTTCCTTGAGTAACGACGGGGAATGGGGACAAGATTCAGATAGGGAAAAAATGATTTGGGTGTCGTCGGCATAATTCATCAGCGTTAGACCTAGCTTTTCAACAAGTTCTGCCAGAGGTTTAAGATAGATATTAAAAAACAGAGGGCTCAGGATGGACCCCTGGGGCACTCCATGAGATGCAGGTAGAGTGTCTGACACGGCTTGTGCAGATGCGATCTGAAAGGTTCTGTTTGCCAGGAAGGATTTGATCCAGTCCAGAGCCTTTCCTCTTACACCATTTGTGTATAGCTCTTTAATAAGCGTTTCATGAGAGATGGTGTCGAACGCCGCACTTAGGTCCAATAACACAAGTGCGACCATCTGGCCTTGGTCAATAAGTTTTCTAATGTGTTCAGTGACACCTAATAGGGCGGTTTCAGTCGAGAAACCAGCCCTAAAGCCAGATTGCGAAGGATGGAGTAAGGAGTTTTCTTCTGCAAAAGTGGCTAAAGTGGAATGTACGTGTCTCTCAAGACACTTAGAAAAAGCAGGAAGCAGAGATATAGGTCTATAATTGGCCAATATTTCTGGGTTTGCAGTTGGCTTTTTCAAAAGGGGTGTCACCATGGCATGCTTCCATAAGGCTGGGACAGTGGCGAGATCGAGGGACGAGTTTAGGAGATTGGCAATAATTTCCAAAGACTGGTCATCCAATTTTTTAATAATTTTAATAGGGATGGGGTCCCTAGGGGAGCCGGATTTGACAGTTTTTAGGATTCCTTTCAAACTCTCTAATGAAAGAGTCGGCCAAGATTTCAGTAACTTTTCATCTAACGCAGTGGGTTGAGGCAAACTAGGGTCAGAAGGAGGGAGTGGGTCGGAAACAGAAATTTTAGTCTTGATGTCTAAAATAATTTTATCAATTTTCTCCGTAAAGAAACAAGCTAACGCCTGACATTGTTGAGTGCTTAGGGGGGGGTGCAGCAGCTGTGGTATGTGCGCCCGCCAATTCCTTAACTTTGGAAAAAAGAGTTTTAGGCATGTTAGTTGCTTCGATAATTGTTTGTGAGACAAAAGCAGCTCTTGCTTTTGTACAAGCAGCATGATAATGATTTCTAGCTTCATGATAGCTTCTTTTGGCATTGGGGGTCGTACTTTTTACGCCATTTACGTTCTAGTATTTTGCATTTTGATTTTTCGATTTTAAGGCTGTCGTTGAACCATGGGGCCGGAGGACGATGCCTACTCCCTTTGGTGCGAGTAGAGGGCAGACAGTTATTTGCTGCATTTGTTAGCCAGTTTTGTGTTTCAATTGCCGCGCGGTCCATGTTGGAGTTTAGGCTTGGAGGGTTATGTTTTAGTGCCGTATTTAAAGCATCGATGTCGACTAACCTTCCCAAGGTACATAAAGACATACTTAATCCACCGGGCAGGCCCATCGTTGCCTCTAACGGTAGCCTCACAGAAAACCTCTCCATTTATGTGGACTCATTTCTCTCACCTTTGGTCATGTCATTGCCCTCGTATCTAAGAGATACTAAACATTTTCTGACACTTATGGACCAAATTGTTTGGAAAGATACTTACTGTATGATGGTGCTAGACATTGCCAGTCTATACACTTGTATAGCACATGAAGATGGTTTGAGATCGATGGCAAGTTTTCTGGATCGACGTCCTGTACGTTTTTATGAACATAATAAGATGTTGATGGACTTCATGAACTTTAGTCTGAATAATAACATCTTTCTTTTCAGTAAACAACTGTACAAGCAGATTTCTGGAGTCGCTAGGGGAGCTTGCTCTGCTCCCAGTTTCGCTAACCTCTTTGTAGGTTGGTGGGAGGAGCAGGCCCCCCGGAGTATCACTAACCATGAGTGGGACAATCGCATTATAGGGTGGCATCGTTATATTGACGACTTGTTTATCATCTTAGAAAGCCCTGTAGAAACTGCCAGTGTGTTCATTGACGTACTCAATAACAATGACATGAATTTAAGATTCTCAGGTCATATCAGTAGGACCTCAGTCAACTACCTTGATCTCACTGTATATATTGATGACAAAGGAACAGTACAAACCAAATTATTCAGGAAAGAGACGGCAGGGAACTCCACTCTCTTTGCCACTAGTAGTCATCCCCGCCAATTAGTAGAAAGTATTCCGTATGGAGAACTTTTGAGGCAAAGGCGCAATAATTCCAATGAGGATGATTTTAAGAAGGCAGCGGATGCTAGTCTTCAAAGATTCAGGATAAGGGGTTACAGCGATGGGGTTCTAGCAAGCGCTTATGATAGAGCGACTAAGATACAGAGAAAAGCACCGTTAGAACCTAAGAGGACTGTTAAATCCAATAACGGGGCATTCCGTCTTATTACAACCTTTTCACGGAATGCAGGGCAGGTCAAAAAGATACTTAAAAAGAACTGGAACATTTTAATGTCTGACAATATCATCAAAGCGGATTTGCCTAGCAATCCGTTAGTCACCTTTAGGAAGGCCAGATCTCTTAGGGACCATTTGGTCTCAAGTCACTATACTGCTCCCGATAATATCCCTAAACTTCCTGTATTGAATGGTTTCTACCCTTGTGGCCAGTGCAAGGCCTGTAAATATAGTAGGCGGACGCTTACTTTCAAGATACCAGGTCTTTCAAACACCCCAAAAAATCACCAAATTCCTTACATGCTTTACAGCATGTGTCATTTACCGTCTCACTTGCCCTTGCGGCTTAAATTACATTGGCAGCACCACGAATGCAGTTAAATTGAGAATATTAGAGCACATGCGTGCTATTGCCAAAAAAGATGTCACCTACCCCGTATCAAGGCACTTCGAAAAAAAGCACAACAGTACCAGGGATCTGTTATCTTACATTTGTCTCGATAGTGTCCCAGCTAACATTAGGGGAGGTGATCGCCTTCTTAAGCTGAGAAGGCTAGAGTCCAGATTCATAATAGACTTGCAGAGTAAACATCCTAATGGCCTGAATATGCATGAAGAACTTTCGGTTCATTTGGGTTAAGTTGTTTGCATGATAATGATGGACTCCTGCATGTTGGACCTATATACTGTATTCTTTATTGGTATCTTTCTTTGTCTTGATAATGTGTTAGGATATCTGGTATTTAAAAAAAAATTCACTGTAACTTATGCATCGATAGCATGGTTTTAATATCCCTCTTAATTTTGAGTACCTCCGAACAGGTGTTATATCCTTGCCCATCCAGGGCGATATCTGGGCTTGCATTATTGCAATTCATTTTGGGGTGCGTTCTCAACACTATAAAGTACATGAGTTATTAGTAAGCATTAAGATGTACCTAGAGTATTTAATATGAGCTCATGTTGACACGCTTACTGTATAGTGTTCAGTAATACACATATATGTTGTTTGCACCCGATCATCTATTATATTAGACCTGTTCGATGGTTTGCCCATACAGGCCGTTATAATGCGAGTGTGATAGGAGGACTATTGTGCCCATCTTGGGTTAGATCACGAGCATGCTCATAAGGATCATTCATTGTGGGATATGTAATAATGTTTGTATATCGTATTAAGTATTACACATGTTTAACTTCAGACTGGGTTGAACTTGTATCTAACATACACCATCTTAAGATGGCGGATCCCATTTTCAACAATTGTATAGTCCTTTTTCACTCTTTATTCAAAATGTGGATGTCAAACATTTTATTTAAATGAGTTGAGCGCCTCCGCTCTTTGCATATCGTATGCTGTGAAGTTCCCGATTAAATTATCATAGCGTGGAACTACCCCCTGTGTGTGCTGCTTTCTTTACGGACAGATGGTCCGTGGATGTTTGAAGCTGTAATATATATATATATATATATATTTTTTTAAACAATGGAGGCGGCACAATCAGGAATCGATTTAAAGCCTTATTTATTACAAGACTTCACCCCACCAACGCGTTTCGGCCTCACTCGGCCTTGCTCACGGTCAGTTAGTCCCTCTACAGTGTGGCTGACTAAATCTACGTATGGAAAATGCTGACTCCGTGAACAAAACGGGCAGCCTCATGAAGAACAGTCAGATCAGGATCGAGCCTTAAAGTGACAGAGACTAAAAACATTGTTTCACCCTTTAAGGTACAATTGCATGAAGCACATCATTAAACTACAACAATGGAGGCTCGTATAGCAAAAAGAGCTTAAAAAGTAACCACGATGTTTAAAGCTGGGGGTAAACCAGATGAAACTCAAGTAACCTCGACAGCGTCCTCAACACCTGTCAATACTCTAAAGCAGCAGCTAAACGCTTTAGAAAAATTATACAAGAAAGAGATCAATAAAAGTTGGGAGGCAATTGCTTTAGAAAAGTACTGAGAAGTGAAACGCATCCCTCGAGGGCTCAGGATATTCACAATGCCAACGCATACAGAGGTAAAGAAAGAACTAATTGAAGAATGGATAGATAATAATACCCAATGCTCTCTGAACATGATGCGCATTCTTGTAAAGCATGCACGCATTGAGGTGGATGAGATCACACTAAAGATCAAAGAGCTGGAAGACAACATTACAAATGAGACCAATCAAGATGAAGTTGCCAAACTCCGCAAGGAAATGGAAACTAGATTAGACTCTTATGAAAATGAAATCGAAGAACGCAAAGAGCGGAAATTCCAAAGGGATGAACAGGATTACATTCATGGCAGAATATTGACTTTTGCTAGAAAATATGATAATTTGAAAAAGAACTATCCAATACAAAAACTAGTATCAAGTGCAAGTGAATCCAGCATTAGTGATGATGGGTCAACACGAAGCACCTACCAGTCAAAAAACTGGTCAGTTTTAGAGGAGGTCGAATTGGTCAATCTGGAAAAAAGTATTGCGAGAGGCGGAGGAAGAGCAAGAGGAAGGGGGAGACGACCATACCCCAACCAAAGACACAGAGGAAGAGGAAGGGGGCAACAAAATCAAACAACCCCCACATCAGCGCCAGAAAAACCCGCAGGGCAAAACGAAGAAAAACGCCAGTACCCACTGCGCAATCGCAATCCGAGGCCAACTTGATAGTAAATCTTTCGGACCACCAACTGACAGAGACTGAAAAGTGTGTCTTAAATAAGGGATTATCATTCTGTCCCGAAGCACATTTTGATTACACGGAAACTCGGATAGACTTCTACAAATATGTGAGAAAGTTAAAACTAGCAAAAGTGCACGCCAACAAACAAACAGAGCCCATCAACACTGTAGATGATAACACAGAGGAAGTTCCTTTCAATACCATTGCAGATATCCCAGATATGAAAAACAGTTTTGAATCATTATTTGACTTAGATGGTACCTCTATATCGGATGCTGAACTGTTAGAGGAGCTCAATATCCCAACAGACGTGAGACCAGCAACAGGATTAAAGAGAAAATCAAGGTACTACCCGAAACTGTCACCTGGGAACAAAATAGACCTATTCTCGGAAGCAATGGTAAAAGAACTGGACAATCTCTCTAAAGTCAAGAACAAGACACGTGAAAATCTCTCGAAAAATGAGCGTGCAGCAATCAAAACATTAATGAACAATGATAAAATCACCATAAAACCCGCGGACAAGGGGGGTAATATTGTCCTGATGAAAACAACTGATTACATAGAAGAGGCAATGAGACAATTAAACCAGGCAAACAACTATCAAAAACTGGAAATAAACCCGTATGAAAAGATGAAAAAAGAGCTGCATGAACATTTGGAAACATGGCACAAAAATGGTTTAATAGATGAAGAAGAACAAAAGTACCTAACCATTGATTACCCAATAATACCGTGCATATATTTTCTCCCGAAAATTCATAAGACCTTAAATCAACCACCAGGGAGGCCCATTGTTTCTTCATGTGGATCACTATACGAAAACATTTCCAATTACGTCGACAAATTTTTGGCCCCCATTGCCCAAAGTCTCCCATCGTATATAAAAGACACTGGTGATTTTTTGAGAATTCTAATGAATGTGACCTGGAACCCCGAATTTTTGCTAGTAACCATTGATGTAGTCTCACTCTACACCTCAATCCGCCATGATATCGGAATGCAAGCCTGTGAATACTATTTCAAACAACGGAATATCATATACCTGGACCATTCGAAAATGCTAATGTCAATGATTGATCTATGTTTGAAGAACAATGTTTTTTTCTTCAACAAGCAACTATTCAAACAAACCTGCGGCACCGCTATGGGCATTTCTCTATCACCGAACTACGCCAACATCACTATGGGGTGGTGGGAGAAAACCATAGCATGGAATGAAGAAAATCAACAAGATCTGGAACGGATAATGTTATGGGTTCGGTACATCGACGACCTGTTCATTATTTGGCACGGCACGAATGAGCAACTTCAGATATACTTCAATAAACTTAACAACAACAATGTCGGATTACAATTCACATGCAATACCAGCACTAAGGAAATAGATTTCTTGGACACTAAAATATATGTGCTCAATGAAAAGTTGGAATCAACTCTATTTCGAAAAAAGACAGCCACAAATAGTGTACTTCATGGGACAAGTTTTCATCCCACACCACTCCTGCGTAGTATACCGTATGGCGAATTCACAAGACTAAAGAGGAACTGCTCGGTAGCTGAAGATGCTGAGAAAATCATTGGAGAAAGTAAATGCAGATTCAGAGCGAGAGGCTATGAAGAAAGAGTATTGACCAACTGTAAAAGAAAAGTCGACCAAAAAACACGCACCCAAACATTGATGGAACAACCAAAAAAAAGTGAAACCCACACACCTCCAAGATTAATATTGACCTACAGTAAAGAAAGTTCCAACATTGCCCGAATAATGAAAAAATACTGGCATCTTCTGAAAAATGATCCTGATATTGGCAGTACCATTGGCAACTCACCACAAATAACATACAAAAAAAACACTTCACTGAAAGACCTATTGGTCAAAAGCCACTTCCAAGAAAAGCCAAAACAGAACTGGCTAGAAATGCAGCGAAAAGGATTCCAACCCTGCAACACCTGCAAAGCCTGCAAGATTGGAAAAAGTATGAAAGTAATTGAGGAACCAGATGGCAAGTTAATGAGAATAGATCAACAAATCTCATGCACCTCAAAAAATGTTATTTACATAATCGAATGTAAATGTGGAATGAAATATGTGGGGTGCACAACTTGCATGTTGAAGAAAAGAATTTTGGAACATATTCGAGCAGTAAAAAATTCCAACATGCAATATGCCACTGCGAAGCACATGAGTACATGCCAGAACGGCGATTGGAGGCAAATGCATTTCTTTGGAGCAAAAGTGCTGGATAAAATGGAAAGAGGAGGTGATGTGGTTAGAAGACTGCGACAGATGGAGTCTCGCATGATAATTAGACTCCGAACCAAATACCCGAAGGGGATGAACTTTGGAGAGGATCTGCATGTTCATCTGGAATAAGAACCTCAGAATAAAAATGGGTACTACACCCTGAACAACAACGGATAAAGAGTAAACATCAAGTCAAGACAATGGGTACTAAACCCACTATTGTGAACACTGACTGTTACCTAAGTGCTATAATTTAAAAGCATGCAAAGTCTTTCTTTTCTTTAATTTAATCACTGAAATGCACTGAAACTACATCTCCCATAATGCCTCATAAATGGCTACAAATGGGCTTGTATAAACACAAACACTGTAGAGGGACTAACCAACCGTGAGCAAGGCCGAGTGAGGCCGAAACGCGTTGGTGGGGTGAAGTCTTGTAATAAATAAGGCTTTAAATCGATTCCTGATTGTGCCGCCTCCTTTGTTTCAAAAAATTACCTGGGTCAGGATCCGACCCCTGGGCAGAGCACACACTGCAGAGCGCGCCCACATGGCTATTGGATCTCTTTGGATGTTGATATATATATATATATATGTATATATATATATATATATATATATATATATATATGTATATATATATATATATATATATATATATATATATATATATATATATATCAATTCAAGGTGCCTCTGATCTTAGGAACGCTACTCCACACAGAACTGGTGAACGCACCTTTTATTCTCTGCAACTGCACATCAAGGCTGGCAAATAAGTCCCGACGCATTTCGAAGCAAACGTGCTTCTTCCTCATGGGATAGGCAGCAGTTGACGAAATCAGCCACAGCGTCATTTCCCTTTAAAAGTATGCTATCTCCAGTGATGCATACTGGGCGCTGTAGTTGCACGATTCTTCTTTTCCAGTAAAGTTCGTCAAAAAGCTTAAATTTAGTTCTTGCCTTCTTTATAGTTTTCACAGCCCTCCGGTGGGCCCCAGACCTTCAATTGTCAGTGCCAATTCAAACAGCGTTCTGGTGCGCTGTACCCAGGCTGAAAGGTAACAGCCAGGCAGACCCATTTCATGGTTGCTGGGCGGTGAGTTCCCCGCAGCTGAGGCCGCCGCGTTGCAAATCAATTCAAGGTGCCTCTGATCTTAGGAACGCTACTCCACACAGAACTGGTGAACACACCTTTTATTCTCTGCAACTGCACATCAAGGCTGGCAAATAAGTCCCGACGCGTTTCGAAGCAAACGTGCTTCTTCCTCATGGGATAGGCAGCAGTTGACGAAATCAGCCACAGCGTCATTTCCCTTTAAAAGTATGCTATCTCCAGTGATGCATACTGGGCGCTGTAGTTGCACGATTCTTCTTTTCCAGTAAAGTTCGTCAAAAAGCTTAAATTTAGTTCTTGCCTTCTTTATAGTTTTCACAGCCCTCCGGTGGGCCCCAGACCTTCAATTGTCAGTGCCAATTCAAACAGCGTTCTGGTGCGCTGTACCCAGGCTGAAAGGTAACAGCCAGGCAGACCCATTTCATGGTTGCTGGGCGGTGCGTTCCCCGCAGCTGAGGCCGCCGCGTTGCAAATCAATTCAAGGTGCCTCTGATCTTAGGAACGCTACTCCACACAGAACTGGTGAACACACCTTTTATTCTCTGCAACTGCACATCAAGGCTGGCAAATAAGTCCCGACGCGTTTCGAAGCAAACGTGCTTCTTCCTCATGGGATAGGCAGCAGTTGACGAAATCAGCCACAGCGTCATTTCCCTCTAAAAGTATGCTATCTCCAGTGATGCATACTGGGCGCTGTAGTTGCACGATTCTTCTTTTCCAGTAAAGTTCGTCAAAAAGCTTAAATTTAGTTCTTGCCTTCTTTATAGTTTTCACAGCCCTCCGGTGGGCCCCAGACCTTCAATTGTCAGTGCCAATTCAAACAGCGTTCTGGTGCGCTGTACCCAGGCTGAAAGGTAACAGCCAGGCAGACCCATTTCATGGTTGCTGGGCGGTGCGTTCCCCGCAGCTGAGGCCGCCGCGTTGCAAATCAATTCAAGGTGCCTCTGATCTTAGGAACGCTACTCCACACAGAACTGGTGAACACACCTTTTATTCTCTGCAACTGCACATCAAGGCTGGCAAATAAGTCCCGACGCGTTTCGAAGCAAACGTGCTTCTTCCTCATGGGATAGGCAGCAGTTGACGAAATCAGCCACAGCGTCATTTCCCTCTAAAAGTATGCTATCTCCAGTGATGCATACTGGGCGCTGTAGTTGCACGATTCTTCTTTTCCAGTAAAGTTCGTCAAAAAGCTTAAATTTAGTTCTTGCCTTCTTTATAGTTTTCACAGCCCTCCGGTGGGCCCCAGACCTTCAATTGTCAGTGCCAATTCAAACAGCGTTCTGGTGCGCTGTACCCAGGCTGAAAGGTAACAGCCAGGCAGACCCATTTCATGGTTGCTGGGCGGTGCGTTCCCCGCAGCTGAGGCCGCCGCGTTGCAAATCAATTCAAGGTGCCTCTGATCTTAGGAACGCTACTCCACACAGAACTGGTGAACACACCTTTTATTCTCTGCAACTGCACATCAAGGCTGGCAAATAAGTCCCGACGCGTTTCGAAGCAAACGTGCTTCTTCCTCATGGGATAGGCAGCAGTTGACGAAATCAGCCACAGCGTCATTTCCCTTAAAAAGTATGCTATCTCCAGTGATGCATACTGGGCGCTGTAGTTGCACGATTCTTCTTTTCCAGTAAAGTTCGTCAAAAAGCTTAAATTTAGTTCTTGCCTTCTTTATAGTTTTCACAGCCCTCCGGTGGGCCCCAGACCTTCAATTGTCAGTGCCAATTCAAACAGCGTTCTGGTGCGCTGTACCCAGGCTGAAAGGTAACAGCCAGGCAGACCCATTTCATGGTTGCTGGGCGGTGCGTTCCCCGCAGCTGAGGCCGCACCGCCCAGCAACCATGACTTTCACATAGCTAGTAACCAATTGGAGAACCAGTTTACACAACAACTGACAAAGTTATACAGATATTCACACAGTTTAGTCACTATCAACTATATTTAGTGAGACACTATACATTGTTAAATGTGAGTCGCAATTAAGGAATTTTAAGAAATCGCTATTTTTTAGCGATTTCTTCATGCATAGACTTTT
>NW_028246907.1:0-42743 GCF_964263255.1 Lissotriton vulgaris | reverse complement strand
TGGGGGGCAGGGGGGCACTTAGCACAATGTGTGCTCACACCCAGAGGGCTCCCAGGCAATTGAGCACAAATGATTTTCACACTCAGAGGGCTCCGGGGCAGTTCAGCAGGACGGGGGCTCACACCCACTGGGCCCCGCGGCAGTTCAGTAGCGCGTGAGCTCACAACCCCTGGGCAGCTCAGCAGCTCACACCAACAGGGATCCTGGGCAGTTTAGTAGCGCCACCCTCTGGTTCATCACTGCCACCCTCTGGTTCATCACTGCCACGCTCTGGTTCACTACTGCCACCCTCTGGTTCATCACAGGACCCTCTGGTTTACCACTGCCACCCTCTTTTTCATCACTGTCACCCTCTGGTTCATCACTGCCACCCTCTGGTTCACCACGGCCACCCTCTGGTTCATCACTGCCACCCTCTGGTTCGCCACTGCCACCCTCTGGATCATTACTGCCACCCTCTGGTTCACCACTGCCACCCTCTGATTCATCACAGCACCCTCTGGTTCACCACTGCCACCCTCTGGTTCACCACTATCACCCTCTGGTTCACACCTGCCACCATCTGGTTCATCACAGCACCTTCTGTTTCACCACTGTCACCCTCTGGTTCACCACTGTCAACCTCTGGTTCATCAATGCCACCCTCTGGCTCATCACTGCCACCGTCTGGTTCACCACTGCCACCCTCTGGTTCACCACTGCCACCCTCTGGTTCACTCCTGCCACCCTCTGCTTCTTCACTGCCACCCTCTGGTTCATCACTGCCACCCTCCGGTTCACCACTGCCACCCTCTGGTTCATCACTGCCACCCTCTGGTTCACCACTGCCACCCTCTGGTTCAGCACTGTCACCCTCTGGTTCATCACTGCCACCCCTGGTTCATCACAGCACCCTTTGGTTCACCACTGCCACCCTCTGGTTCACCACTGCCACCCTCTGGTTCATCACTGTCACCCTCTGTTTCATCACTGCCACACTCTTGTTCATAACAGCACCCTCTGGTTCACAACTGCACCTTCTGTTTCATCACAGCACCCACTGGTTCACCACTGTAGATTATGGGGAGAAACCACACCTACCCAGCCTCAACTGGGGGCTGTTTAATGTGTTACTGAATTTGAGCTTCAAGTCCGGCACCTGCTTCCTTATCTTTAAGTGCTTCCTGTTGTTGTTTAATTTTTGTGACAGCCTGGAGCATTGTGCCATACTTGTAACTATTCTCTGACCCTGCTTCGAGGGTTAAAGCAGGGTCAGAGAATAGTTGCAAGTAGGCAACAGCTCTCGAGGCGCCACTCAGGAAGCACTTACAGGGTTACAGCAGGTGCCCAAGTTGAAGTTAATTTCTTTGTAACCATTTTGTAAATGGTTACAAAGAAATTAGCTTCAACTTGGGCACCTGCTGTAACCCTGTAAGTGCTTCATGTACTTCAGTTTTTGAAAATCCGTCCCGCATGCGATTTCGCAGATTTTTCTGCAATTTTGCGAAATTTGCAGACCGCGAAATTGCAGAAAATCTGCAAATTTCGCGAACGGAACGGATTTTTACTCCCATGCTTAGTAATTTTAACCCCTACACTATCCAACACTTTCTTTACTGTTGCACTCACTGGAGTGGGAATAGTAATTTTTACCCCCATGCTATCCAATACTTTCCCTTCTTTTCCACTGTTTGGAGTTGGAATAGTAATTTTTATCCTTACGCTGTCCAACACTATCCCTACTGTTGCACTGTTTGGAGTTGGAATAGTAATTTTATTCCCTCCGCTACCTAAGATTTTTTGTATTATTTTAGTTACTGTAGTATATAATTAATTTTAAAAGTATATATTTTTTAAAATATTAATTTGTTATATATATTTATTAAATTTGTATTTATGTTATTGTTTTATGTGTATTGATGTATTTATGATTTATAAGATATGTTTAAGTTATTAAAATCATTATTAAAAAATATTAATAAGTACGCATATATATATATATATATATATATATATATTATGAATATGTTTAATTTATTTTTACATTATATATATATTACTTAGAATTTTAAACATGTTGAACTATTTTTAACTATGGTTATTTTAATTATATATATTATTTACTTTATTTTACATTATTTTTTTAACTTAAATAAAAAACGATAATTTTAACAATGATATTTTTGACATCAATATTTTTTTTCTCAATATTTTTGTACTTACCATAATGTAGATAGGATGATGATATTATTGGCTTCTATATTCTTGCTTCGATATTATTGTAGGTCGAAATTCTGATCTTCTATATTTTGTCAGTGATTCAGTTGTTAATGAGTTCAGGAGGAGCTGATGCAATGCATGTTTGCCTTCCACTGGGATCACGCCCTTTTTGACTCCCGATATTCATAGTTTTCTGTTATAAAAAGGTATGCAGTGTGCTCATTCACCCTAAGAAAATTATGTTGCAACGTATTCTACTTTTTATGCTCTTCTAGTGTAGCGCGTTGAAGTAGGTTTTATGGTTTAAGGTTTTTAGAATACATTTTAACCATCCTAGAAATTTTCATTTTATTCTTGTTGTTTGCGATGTGCATTTGTGTTGTTCACATAGTGTTCTGTGTGGTTATTTTAGATGTGTTGAGCAACAGGTTGCACATATTGAGATAAACACACTTGTTAGTTAAAGTGCCATTTGCTGTAGTCCATCTTATGTGTGTGTTATTGAAGAGAATAAAAAAGGTTTGTTTCTGATCCCTGTTCATGGGCTATTAGTAACCCAAAAGCATTGACACCACTTCAATTATGGATTAGGTAGGGTTCTTCAGGACTACAAAAAGCGTCAAGCATTGGTGTATTGAACTGAGTTCACTCGTGTCAAGCTTGGGTATTGATGGAGCACGGTAAAGAGCAAAATTTTGTTCAAACTTATGAAATTGATTTCCTATAACATAAATTTTAATTAACAAGCTTGTGCTGAAATTATTAATCAACTTAGTTTATGAATGCATTATTCATTATACGTCGGAAAAACTAATGTGCTTTATGTTGCATACACAAAGAAAAATAATAAACTAACTTTGTCTCTTGTCTTTGTCAGTATTAAACGCGGCAGTTAATCTAATAGCATGTGCTTATTTTATGTCCTTATGTTATGTTTTTCTGTGATAAAAGCTCATGGAGTTCCTGCGGTTCGAAAAGGAAGAAGTAACTATAATGCTGCCTTTATGTGCTTCTGCTAGGTAACATAATTAACAGAATTACTTAGTAAAGGGGGAGGGTAACAGAATGGGACTCAATTCTTTAATTAATTGATGTCTTGTGTTTGTTTAATAATAGTTTCCTTAGTGAGGCCTAAAGTTGGTTCCGAAAAACATGGCTGACAGAGCTGCAGACGCAAAACCTTGTCCATAGTGGAATAATTCCACATGCGCAGCAGTGAAGATTGTATTTACTGTGATGACACTGTGAATTAAAGAACAACTCTGTGGTCGCGTTGAACGTGCTCGTGAGGAGATAGCTCAAGGACAGGAATTTGATATGTTTGCCAAGGTTAGGAAGTAAATGTCCGAGGCTCGAGTAAAGTATCATTTTTGAGGAAATTGAAGATGTGGAAATGAAAGACAATGGGCCTTATATGTAGCCCGGACTTAGTCAAGAGTCTGTGGTGACATAACCAATCTTAATCATGGACTGACACTGGACGGCCAATGAGAATCATGGATTTGTAAAAAAAAGAATGTAAAATGTAGAAAGTTTAGCTAGAGAGAAAGGTATAAAGTCTGACACTATGAGCAAGGAAAAAACTCTCTTACTTTCCGATTCCTGAGTGTCAAGACATGCTGATGGACCTTTGGCGCATGTATGGACAGCAGACTTTAAATGATTTTTCCTTTATAGGTGGAGTGAGAATTAGTCAGGGAAATAGATTCAGGGAATGGAAACTGTTATTCTGCTATTAATTCATGTTTCTGGATTTGCTTTTAAGTGTCAGTTTTAATTAATTTCCTTATTAAAATGCTGCTTTCATATTTGCTTATAAAATAAACGTAAATGTCTTTTTCCTTATGATTAATAAAGTAAATAAAATTAGATTTGAAGAAGACAAGCTGGTCTTGTTTATTCGTGGTCTAGTTACCATCAGTTGATTCAATCGCCTTAGTGATCTGTTTAATAAATAATAAATGTTTAAAACCATGGTAAAGATGATAAACTGCAGTTGTGTATAGTAGTGTAAATAGTAGGTGAGTAAATTTATTATTCAGACCACCTGATTCAGTTGCTCAGAAATTGTCTCATTGGTAATATGGGCCTTTATATGTGTTTGTGATTAATGGTGAGTATTGAGGTGTTAGGTAGTGTTTATGAGACAGTTTTTCAATAGGAGTGCTGAATCAATAACTTGGTAGCAGAGGATGGTTTCTATGGTAACTAGCATGCAAATGGAAATTACATAGGATTGGTGTCTTAAAGATGTTATGTTTGTTTAGTTGTTACATGTAGTCGAAAGGTTTTTTCCAGCAGTGTGAAAATTCCTAGTTTTTTGTGCCGGCATGAGAAGTGTGACAGGTGAAGTTACACAGTGTATTTGTTCTGTTTCAAAATAGTGGTATCGTTGTATATCACTAGTGCTGTGGTCGTACAGCACAAGTTTAGGGATTTTAGGTGTGCAAAGAAGAATGTATAGTGAGGATTGTCTATGAAATTGTAACTTTCGAGTACAGGGACTTTTGCCCTGTTTTAAAACTCACTGTGAAAAGAGTAGTAGAATTTAACTAAGCTTGAGTGAAGGGTAAGGAAGCATTGTCTATCTTACTGGCGAGTGAGGATTTCTATTGGTGGGTTAAAGTCCTAGTAAAGATTCATGTATGCATGATTAGGGATTTTTCAGTATGAATATGTGTAAATGATTTTGTAATATACGATCGAGTAAATCTCAAAATTGTCTCTAAGGAGGTATAAAATATCTCTGTATGTCCATTTAGAGAGAAATAAGTTTGTTATTACTTGCTCGAAGGGTAGGGTAAGGCTACCTACTTTATCGACGAATTTATATATTCTGTGAAAATAGTGTTGTCTTTTTCACGCGTAAAGAATACTTGAATGCTTGGAAAACTATCACTTTATTTTAGCGAAACAAACAAATGGTTTGTTTTATGTGAAGTTATTAACTGGATTTAGTCGAAAGTTTTGTAAATATGGCGCTGTGAATTTTTTTTGTAAAGGAGGGGTCAGTTCAAGGAGCGAGTTGAGAGACATAGAAGCTGCAGCGGTAGCATACGTCACAAGAGTCGCACTGTGATTGGCTAGCATACGTCACAGTATTCGCGTAGCTGATTGGCTCATTCTCAAAAACAGTAATTCTATTGGTTGAGCAAAATAGTGACGAAGCTTAACCTGATTGGTCTGTTGGTGAGTTTCGCACACAGATTGGTTGGTGTTACGGAAAAACAAGGAAGTTGTTATGATCTTTTCGAAGTAAGGGAAAGAGTTTAAAAACATGGATTACTATTTTATGAAAGAGAAAAAGAAGCTTACATGGTTTCAGAAATTGAAAAATAAATTTAAACTTGATAAAGAAATTTCAACTCGAGGCGGAAGATTAATTCATAAGTACAAAACACCTGCAGCTTATATGTTGGGTGAATATGGTTATCATACTTGTCTTTGGATTGAGAATTCGATGAAATATACTGAAAAAGATGGTGTATTAGCGTGGCCAGAAGATGGATCTTTTAACATAGCAGTTTTGAAAAATTTAAGAGAAAGAATGATGAAACTTGTACCAAGGCCTAGACCTACTCAGTTTGAAGCTTTAGTTGAATGGGAAGACAAAATGCATGAACTAGAGCGAGAGAGCAGAGGAGTAAGGGGAACAGGACCTAATCATAGTCTTAATAGAGAAATACATCACAATAGAATGCGTTGATGGAGAAGCGCAGACATGTGTGATGGCCTATATCCAGTGAGACTAATTGATGAGGTAATTGGACGAAAGTGTACTCAAAAGACAAATAGAATTAGTGAAGAAAGTGATTCAGAGAATGCGGTATTAGAAGACATTTATACTAAGAAACCGCCACCTTATCAACCAGTTTGTACATGGACTTCTCCAAGTGCCCCACAAAGAGAAATTATTGATGAGGCATCCCCTGAAATAAATCAGAGTGTTATAAAAACACCTGAAAGAGTAGAAACAGGACATAGTTCAAATATATCAAGAGAAAATAGTAATTTTACTGAAACCCCAGTTCACAGAGATGGAACCCCAAGAAATGGAATCAGAGCAGAAAGGTATGAGGGATTACCATTAGCAGATACCTCAGAATATATTCGTTCAGCGAATGAATTAGTACAGCAGTTAACAAAAAGTATGGAAGCAGTAACAGTACCTGTAACAATTGGACCTGTTCTTCCAGTATTTGATCAAAAAGAAATTAGACATTCAGCTGTAACTGTTCCATTAAATTCAGAAATACAGAAAGTGACAGAACATTTTTATTCAGATTTGTGTGAAATACATCGAGAGAAAATGATGATGCCTGACTTATTTTTTAATCAAAGTTTGTCATGTAAAACCCCAACTGGTGCAGATTCTGATTCTGGAACTCCAGAAAAGAGTCCGAGTGAAGTAGATTTAACGCAGACCCCAGAATGTAAATTACTTGATGTCGGAAAATTAAAAGCAGATTTAGAGGAATTAATAATTGGTACATTTGGAACTGACAGTTTGAAGGCATATCAGGATGATGAATTATTATTTATTAGCAAAAGCATAACAAGGAAAACGAAAAACAAATATGATCAATTGGAAGATTTGGCTTCTGAATTAGAAGTGGATTTAAGTAAGCAGAAGAATTTGCAGAAAAAGTATAGGGTGGATTTCTCTGAAAAAGACATTGAAAGTATGAATACTTCTGGAAGAATCATTCATATAAAAGATTTAATTGTGATTTTGAGAAAATGGGGTGAATTAAGTAAATGGAGAGCAAAATGGACTAAGAAAAGAGATGAAGACAGAACAACTTTAGCTTTTCCAGTCAGAGAAAAGGAAAAAGTAGTAAATGAGTTTTCAATTAGAGAAATAGCAGGAGGAAGATATGTTCATGTCCCTTGGACAAGACAGGACATTTTGCTATTCACAAATGATTTACCTCGATTAAGAGAAAAACCTGTGAAATGGTATCAACAAGTAGAAAGATTTGTGAACGTTTCAAACGTTTTGTTGGTTGATCTCAATGGATTATTTGACATAGTTGTTCCATCAGATCTTTGGACAGAGTGTAAACCTGCTATAGATTGGCCTAGAGAGGAATTTGTACGAGATAAAGTAACAGGTGCTCCTTCTCCAGAGGTAATGAGAAAGTCCGAACAGGTAATTGTGTTTTTGAAAAACAAGATTCCTCCAAAAGAGATAGATTGGGTTAAAATTGACAGAACAATCCAAGACTCAAAAGAATCAGTACATTCATTCTATGAAAGATTACTGCTGGTATTTAAACAATACAGTGGTCATGAACATTTAAGTGAGAAGGACATGAGCCATTTTATATACAGATTTGTATATGGCTTTAGACCTGAAATTAGTGAAATGGTAAGAACTGGAATAGTTGGTTGGCAATCTCACACAGTAGATGATATTTTGAGAAAAGCAAAATACTGTGGTGATGAAATAGAAGCTAACAAAAGAAGCTAAAAGAAAAAGCTATGTGGGCACAGGTAAAAGTGGCTGAACAACAAATAGCTTACCAGCGGCATCGGCGCCCCTCTACTTGCCAAGAAGTCGCCTGATGCTTGAAACTCTTGAGTAAAAAAGCTAAAACCAGAATTTTATCATTGTGTCCACCCCAGTATACTGCCCCTTGCCCTGACGAAGGTGCTGCCTTATTGGCTTGTCACCGAAACGCGCGTTGGCGTATGTCTCCAGGAATACGGTTATTGTCCACACTACATCAGGACCCGTAGTTAAAACCATCTATCTGGATTAACACCTTGACATATCCAGCACAGGAACCATCGTTGTGCTATACTCGCAAGGAGTAGAAAAACTGATTGGGAGAATGAATGATGTATGGTACTAGATTAGCTAGAGTGAGGAAGGATTGAGTGTGAATGATATGGTGTTTGTTAAGTATTGGCCGTTACTGGGTAGGACAAATTTCCCCTATGTCTTTGTCTCTATATATTTGTTTGTTTTATTTATGATATATATGCACTATTGACATACTAAAAGAAGAAGAAACTTTTTATATCTGTGTGATCAGAAAACAAAAAATAAAAAATATATATTTTTCAATATGAACTGTTTAGCCTATTTGATTTGACCATGTAATTGTGATGCTCAGTGTCAATCCCTAGGTTAATCACCCCTTTATGTATATCTTCTAGACCCTCTAACTAGGGCCTGCATATCTGGAGGCAGGGTTCTCTCCCTTTCTTTTGATTGGTTTTTTCCCCCCTATCTCCTGCCATATCATTAAGCAACCCACGGGGAACCCCCTTCTTTGTTCATTTGAACAACAAATAGCACCTTTAGGAAATAAGAATGTTGAACAAAATCAAGGGAAATTTAAAGGTAATTATAATAAACCAAAATTGATGGGAAATATAGAAGAGTTAAAACAGAAACTCCCATGTTTTAATCGCGGCGAAATTGGACACTGGAAGCGCAAGTGTAAGAATCCGCCCAGAATTCATTTAAAAATACATTATTAAACCCACAGATGCAGAATGAGATAAATGGGCAGCAACAGCTACAGCGACAGGTAGTGATTCAGCAAAGTCAGTTACCACAACCGCCACTTCCAAACTGTGTAAATGTGCAGAGATACAGTACAGAAACAGGATTCAGCGGAGGTGAACAGGTAAACAGATCACCGAGAGTGAATGTGTCGAATGTGTCTTAACAATATTGGTTGAAAGAAGATGGAGGGAGTGAATCTGATGATTACTTCTGACGGTGCCTGAGAGAGAAGGAAGAGTGTGTGCTTGGAGCCACTCTTGAGGTAGATCAATCTGGTCCATTTGTACATGGTAAAGTGAATGATGTAAAAATTACTTTCTTAGTGGATACAGGTGCTACCCGTTCTACTGTTAGATCAGTGGAAATAGAAAACCTTCCTCTCACTGGTAAAAAAATCCAAGTAGTAGGTGTAGCTAATCAGCAAATAAAAACAGATTTAACTGAACCAGTTGAAGTTGAAATAGGCACATTTAAAGACATGCACAGATTTGTAGTTTGTGATAGCAGTCCTGTAAATCTATTAGGAAGGGATATACTTTGTAAAATGAACTGTGCAATATATTGCTCGCCGGATGGTATAGAGCTTCAAACTCCAGAAGAAGATGGTCTTTACAAATAAACAATGTCAATGGTTGAGGCAGAAGAAAGCAAATTATTATCTGTGTTTGATAAAAATAATCTACCTGAAGAATTAAAAGACACAGTGAATGTAAAAATCTGGGATTTCACAGGAGATGAAATGGGTCTGATAAAAAATGTAGATCCAGTACAAATAACAGTAAAACAAGGAGCAGACTTTCCAAACATTCCTCAGTATAAAATGAAAGCAGAAGTGATTGAAGGAATTATTCCTGTGATAGACAAATTCATAAAACAAGGTGTTTTAAAAGAAATCGAGAGTAGCCCATGTAATTCACCAATTATGGGAATCAAAAAGCCAAACGGAACTTTCAGAATTGTTCAGGACCTGAGAAAGGTTAATAAAATTGGTGTCCCATGTTGTCCGGTAGTACCAAACCCAGCGGTAATTTTATATCAGATTCCGCGTGATGAAGAATGGTATACAGTTATTGATTTATGTAATGCATTCTTTACTGTTCCATTGCATCCAGAAAGCCAACAAAATTTTGCGTTCCGGTTCAAAGAATGTATTTTAGCATGGTGTAGAATCCCTCAAGGGCACACAGAAAGTCCATCTATTTTTAATCAGTTGTTAAAGAAATCATTGGAAAATCTAGATTTACCTGGAAATCTACGTTAGTGCAGTATATTGATGATCTCCTTGTAGCTGCAAAAACAAGAGATAATTGTGTAACAGATACCATTACTCTTTTAAATCATCTGGTAGATTAGGGACATAAAGTATCACCTGCGAAATTACAGTTTTGCAAACAAGAAGTGAAATATCTTGGTCACAGAATTGCCAAAGGAATCAGACAAGTGACAACAGAAAGAATAAAAATGATTCAAGCAATGCAACCTCCAAAAACACAGAGACAGGTTAGAATGTTTCTAGGAATGGTAGTTTATTGTCGCCAATGGATTAGTGGATTTTCAGTAATTGCAAAACCACTGCAGAGACTGACAAAAGCAGATATAAAAGACCCAATTAGCCTAACAAAACTGAATTAGAAGCTTTTGAACAGTTAAAGAAAAGTTTGTGTGAAGCTCCAGCATTGGGAATGCCTGATTATGAAAAAGAGTTTGAGCTGTATTGCAGTGAAAGAGAAGGATGTGCATTATCAGTTCTGATTCAACGACATGGAAGACTGAGAAAGCCAATAGCATATTTCTCAGCTGTTCTTGATCCTGTTGCAAAAGCATTACCAGGCTGCTTAAAAGCAGTAGCTGCAACAAGTTGTAAGTCTAGAACAAAGTGAAGGAATAATAATGGGATTTCCTGTAAAAGTTTATGTACCACACTCAGTTGAAATTCTTCTCACTAGAAGCAAAACACAGCATTTGACAAGCAATAGATTGACGAAATATGAAAAAGTTATACTTGTATCAGACAATGTTTCTATTGCAAGATGTGTGAATTTAAATCCTTCTACATTGCTTACTGACACATCTGAAACAGAGATCAGGGATGAGGTTGATCATGAATGCCTGGATATATTAGAATATTGCACAAAACCAAGGCAGGACATTAAAGATGTCCCATTGTCTGAATCAGGTTATGTTTATTTTGTTGATGGTTCATGCTTGAGAGCAGATGAAGGTGTTCTGAGTGCAGCATATTCAGTGTGCACGGTTGCAGATGTGATTGAAGCTTCCTCTCTTCAAGGAATTCGTTCAGCTCAAGTAGAAGAATTAATTGCTTTGATTCGTGCATGTGAATTGGGAAAAGAGCGAAAGATTACCATAGTGACTGATAGTGACTGATAGTCTGATAGTGACTGATAGTCAATATGGTTATGGTGAAGTCCATGACTATGGCCAGCTCTGGTCTCAAAGAGGTAATTTAACTTCTGCAGGATCACCAATAAGAAATGCTAAATTGATCAAAAGATTGATTGACGGAATTCAGCTACCAGAAAAAATTGCAGTAGTTAAATGCACAAAACACACAGTAGATGGACAGAATGTAGAACAATGTCATACATTCTCCACACCACTGGAGTCAAGCTATCCAGGGTGATGAAGGCTGATAGCCAGAAACCGTTCCTTGGATGCTTGATTCTGGTCTGGGACAGACAGGGCTTGGTAGTTCGGACTGGACTGTTCCCATGAGGCACAGGGTCAGAGCTGATTTGCATATAGCCAGTGTCTGACCCAGGGTGGTGTGGAGTGCAAAAAAACGATGGATTTAGGCCCAGATCCTTGTACTGGGGTGAATGTATGACATTGTTCTACATTCTGTCCATCAACTGTTTTTTGCAATTTTCACCCCGAGTGTGCTGGGTATACTCAGACGTGAGTCCCAGGCTCTCCACACCACTGGAGTCAAGCTATCCAGGCTGATGAAGGCTGATAGCCAGAAACCGGTCCTTGGATGCTTGATTCCGGTCTGGGACAGACATGGCTTGGTAGTTCGGACTGGACTGTTCCAATGAGGCACAGGGTCAGAGCTGATTTGCATATAGCCAGTGTCTGACCCAGGGTGGTGTGGAGTGCAAAAAAACGATGGATTTAGCCCCAGATCCTTGTACTGGGGTGAATGTATGACATTGTTCTACATTCTGTCCATCATCTGTGTTTTTTGTAGTTAAATGCACAGCACATAAGAAAGGAGAGGATTACATAACAAAAGGAAACTCATATGCTGACACAGTAGCAAAATTCTGTGCAAAACATAATGTGTCCATTATTTGGAAAAAAAGAAAATGAACATGTTTTGAACTCACTTATGCTAATATCTGTAGTCGAGACTTGGCAGGGAGTAAAACAGTTGCAAGATAAAGCGAGTGACGAGGAGAAAGACACTTGGTTAAAAGCATGATGCAGATAAAGAGAAGAAGATGAGGTTTGGGTTTACAAAGATGACAGAGCAGTAATGCCAGACAGTATGATTTTTGACATGGTACGTATGTATCATGGTCCAGGACATATTGGAAGAGATTCCACGATCAGGCTATTTAGGCAAATATGGTACAATCCAAAATTCAGAATAATTGCAGAATCCCTTTGTCAGTGATGTCTGATCTGCCAGCAGATCAATCCAAACAGAAAAACAGTTGTGAGCATGGGAACCATAGGTCAGGAGGGTGGTCCATTTACCAGACTACAGCTTCATTTCATTGGCATGCCATCACACAATAAACTCAGATATGTCTTGTGATAATCTGTTTATTTTCAAGCTGGGTGGAAGCATTTCCAGCACGTCACAATGATTCAGTTACTGTGGCAAAATTGCTTTTGAGAGAAATCATACCAAGGTATGGTTTCCCAGTGATGGTTAAAAACAGATCGCGGCACACATTTTGAAAACAGATTGTTAAAATTGATTTGTGAAGCATTGGATATAAAACAAAAATTACATTGTGCTTACAGACCAGAAGCATCAGGTGTTGTTGAGCAAGTGAATGGTACAATAAAAAACAGAATAGCTAAGATGTGTTTAGCAACAGGAATGAAGTGGACAGATGCACTTCCACTGGTTTTGATGTCTTTGAGAAGCATTCCAGATAGAAAAACAGGATGAAGCCCCCACGAGATTCTAATGGGCAGGGTCATGATGCAAGCATTTGTTCCAGTTGACAAACTATTGAGCATAAATGATAGCGTCATTATGGATTACTGCAAAAATCTATCTGACGTGGTGACTTCTGTGTTCCATCATGTAGAAACTGAAGTATTTTCAAAAGAAAAAGAACAACTCATGATCTGTTACCAGGAGACTGGCTAAGGACAAAAGTTCATCGAAGAAGAAATTGCCTAGTACAAAGGTGGCAGAATGCAAGACAGGTGATATTAGTCACAACAAATGCAGTAACGTGTAGGGGATTGAAAAGATGGAGTCATGCTAGTCATACCATACGTGTGCCAGCACCTGAGAATCGTGACGACGAAGGTGAAACAACAGCTGATTCAGATTCAGAAGAAGAACCTGAAAGAAATCCAGATCCTGAAGATCGACAAGAAAGTCGACATCTGGAGAATTCAAATGAGAATGAAGCACTGAATGAAGAAAATGAAGAGATTGTAATACAAGCCTCTGAAGAAGAAAATGACAAGATTCTGCTAGATCAAATAGCAGAAAAGGAAACTGAACAAGAAGTGATTCAAGATTAAGATCAGGAGAGTATTGAAAAGCAGATTGGAAGCTTTGGAAGAAGGAACGGAAATTCCGAGACTGGTGAATTGGAAGTAATTGAAGAAGAAGAAGAAATTCCAAGTATCAGCTATAAGGATGTTGTTCCTAACAAAGTGAAGCTGCCAAGTAAAGAAGTACCTGAATCTGAAGAAGAAGACTCTGACACAATAAAATTGATTATTGATGAATCAGCTGATAACACAGAAACTGAAACAGATGAAAGTGGAGATGAATCAAATGTGAAAAGATCAAGGAAAAGAGCTTGGAGCGTGGAATATGATCTAGCAGAACCAAAGAGAAAATTATCAAGAAAAGGAGAAAATTGGCCAAAAGAAACTGAAGGCCTAAAATTTAAATTAGTGAAAAAAGCAAAAGAGCAGGTGAATGAGATCACAAGTCAAAAAGAAGAAGACTAAAATAAGAAACAACAAGCAGGAAAGAAAATAGAAGTGATAAACAGCAGAGAAAAGAGAATAATAAAGCCAAATCAGAAGTACAAGTCACCAGAGTGGACCTATATAATTATCCCAACCAGTTGTAGAAGTAAATAGTAGTCAAGAAAATTTTGATGATGAAAGTGATAATGATTGAATTTATTCATTAGGTGACACAAGGTTGAAGAAATTGTGTTAGGAGACACAAGGTCGAAGAAATTGTGTTAGCTGGAAAACACATTGATGTATGACATAAGGTCGAAGTAAAGCTGTTAGATAATAAGGTTATTTGTTAAAAAAAAAAGAGGGGAGTATATTTAGTAATTTTTCAAATTTTCCATTTTTATTTTTATTTTTAGGGCTTTTGTTTGAAGGTTAAGATGCCTTATACTAATAATAATTCGAGATGCTCAATTCTCAAAAGTTGTTGCAAATTATCTTCAATATGTGTAATCATGATAATTTTAGTTTAGTTAATTTTAGCTGTTATTTTTCCTTTTGGAATAGATAAAGAAATGTATAAAGCTAATATGACTAGCAAAGTTGAAGTTAAGCAAGAAAAAGATGTTAAGACTAATAAAAGTATTGTACATAAGCCAGAGATTCATCAAGATAGATCTGTGGGAGATTTTTCTAGTAATACCTTTTCGAGGCTTTTATCTGAATATGTTAAGGTGATGGATGCAAAAGATTTCTATATTTGTGTGAAGTTACCTACTTCTGTGTCTGAGGGTGTCACATATAATATGCTTCCACTTACTTATGGTATAACCTGTAGTGTAATAGCTAGTTGTTTTATAAAACTGGACGTTTGGAGTATTATTACTCTGATTTTGATGAGATTTTTGCAAATTTAAAAGTTGAAAATAACCTGAATAAAGTGAGGCCTGCTAAACAGATGAGGGAATTTTTCCTAACAACTAGTGCACTTACTTTGAGTATGCTTTTAGAAATAATTTAACATGTAAATTAAGAACAGAAGAGAAAACGTTCTTAAATATGGTGGAAGAGACAAGGGCAATTTATAAGCGAAATGAGATGTTGAAAATGACTAAGTCAAAATGTTGGCAGATTGAAGATGAAAAGCTCAATGGTAGAAATGAGAATGTTGCAATTAACATAGATAAACCTGTTAGTGGAAAATGTTGTATAAGAAGAGATAATACTTTATATGATAATTATTTTGTTGGTGCAAGTCAATGTGAAGATACTTACCATATTATAGGGGGTTGGGGGTTTAAAGGAGGCAAAGATTTAATTTTTCCTGGAATTTATTTTGTTTGTGGGAATAAAGCCTATTACAATCTCCCAGACCACTGGTATGGGACGTGTTACGTAGGTTTAGTCTTTCCAAAGATTTTTCATGTGGATAGAAATGCAAAGGGTTCATTTGAAATTGGCGATCATTTGAATAGATTTAGAAGGGAAAGCTTTATAGAAATTATGGGAGACATATTTGGTGCATTAATACCTATGGTAGGAATAACCCTGAATGCAAATAAAATCAAAAAAATGTCCACAATTGTTGATAGATTGTCAACAGATACTGCAAGTGGATTTCAATTAGTGAACACAGAACTTGTTGCCATGAGAAGCATGGTAATGCAGAATTGTCTTGCATTAGACATTCTGCTGGCAAAAGAGGGTGGAGTCTGTGGAATTTTGCATGTCCAACATTGTTGCACTTACATACCTGACAAAAGTCAAAATATAGAGATATACATAAAGAACATTACTGAATTACATGCAGAAGTAGAACCTTTAGAAGATGAGAGTTTTTCAGAATGCTTAAGCAAAAGATTTGCAGCAATTAAGCACTCGTTTCAAGAGATTGGTAGTTCAATCATAGGCAAAATAGTTTTTCCTTTAATAATCATAGCTATAGTGATACTTTTGTTAAACATTAGTTGCATGATACACAAGAGAAGAAAACATGTAATAGAAAAGAAAATAATTTGTAAACTAAGAAAGGAAAAGGAGAAAGAATTAGAATTAAAAGAGTTTTGGAGAACTCATTATGAGAAATGCAGAAAAACAGGGGAATCTAAAGTTTAGAAATACTAATATTAAGAAAGTCCAAAACATGTTCAAGGGTTAAAAATGTGTAAAATTTTTGGGTATTGTTTGGTGATTTAGAAATCACCAGATGAGGGAGTTGATGGAGCAAGGTAAAGAACAAGATTTTGTTCAAACTTGTGAAATTGATTTCGTATAACATTAATTTTAATTAACAAGCTTGTGGTGAAATTATTAATCAACTTAGTTTAAGAATGCATCTATCATTACATGTGGGAAAAACTAATGTGCTTTATGTTGCATACGCAAAGAAAAATAATAAACTAACTTTGTCTATTGTCTTTGTCAGTATTAAATGCGGCAGTTAATCTAATAGCATGTGCTTATTTTATGTGCCTATGATATGTTTTTCTGTGATAAAAGCTCATGGAGTTCCTGCGGTTTGAAAAGGAAGAAGTAACTATAATGCTGCCTTTATGTGCTTCTGCTAGGTAACATAATTAACAGGATTAATTAGTAAAGGGGGAGGGTAACAGAATGGGTCTCAATTCTTTAATTAATTGATGTCTTGTGCTTGTTTCATAATAGTTTCCAAAATGAGGCCAAAAGTTGGTTCCGAAAAACATGACTGACAGAGCTGCAGATGGGAAACCTTGTCCAGAGTGGAATAATTGCACATGCGCAGCAGTGAAGATTTTATTTACTCTGATGACACTGTGAATTAAAGAACAACTCTGCGGTCATGTTGAACGTGCTCATGAGGAGATAGCTCAAGGATAGGAATTTGATATGTTTGCAAAGGTTAGGAAGTAAATGTCCAAGGCTCGAGTAAAGTATAATTCTTGAGGAAATCGAAGACGTGGAAATTAAAGACAATAATATGCCTTATATGTAGCCCGGACTTGGTCAAGAGTCAGTGGTGACATAACCAATCTTAATCATGGACTGACACTGGACAGCCAATGAGAATCCTGGATTTGTCGAAAAAGAATGTAAAATGTAGAAAGTTTAGCTAGAGAGAAAGGTATAAAGTCTGACACTATGAGCAAGGAAAAAACTCTCCTACTTTCCGATTCCTGAGTGTCAAGACATGCTGATGGACCTTTGGCGCATGTAAGGGCAGCAGACTTTAAGTGATTTTTCCTTTATAGGTGGAGTGAGAATTAGTCAGGGAAATAGATTCAGGGAATGGAAACTGTTATTCTGCTATTAATTCATGTTTCTGGATTTGCTTTTAAGTGTCAGTTTTAATTAATTTCCTTATTAAAATGCTGCTTTCATATTTGCTTATAAAATAAAGACTTAAAACGTAAATGTCTTTTTCCTTATGATTAATAAAGTAAATAAAATTAGATTTGAAGAAGACAAGCTGGTGTTGTTTATTCATGATCTAGTTACCATCAGTTGATTCAATCGCCTTAGTGATCTGTTTAATAAATAATAAATGTTTAAAACCATGGTAAAGATGATAAACTGCAGTTGTATATAATAGTGTAAATAATAGGCGAGTAAATGTATTAATCAGACCACCTGATTCAGTTGCTCAGAAATTGTCTCATTGGTAATATGGGCCTTTATATGTGTTTGTGCTTAATGGTGAGTATTGAGGTGTTAGGTAGTGTTTATGAGACAGTTTTTTCAATAGGAGCGCTGGATCAGTATGAAAGCAAATCTTTTAGATCTTGGCCAGAGACTCAGTTTACACAACATTGCAAAGTCTGCCCCTTTAGAGGCCAGGAGGGCTGCTGAAAATGCTCCTATGGGCTAGAGCCAAGAGTAAAACAAGCCCAAGATCATAAAAATCAGATCAATGGGGCTGGAACTTACATTAATAAAGATTTTGACCTTTGACGTTATAAGAAAACGGAGCAAGTGGGACTCCTTCATTATTCTGAAAATTACTCCTGTGTTGGGCCTGGGCAACTTAACTTGTTTATTTAATTAAATTTGCCCAGGAAGGGGATTTGGGTGGGGACCCTTCCCAAACTAATTTTAAGCCCTGTGACCCCATCATCTGTGCTCTGCACAAATATTGTTATCTGTGGGTGGTGGTGGACCACAAGTAAACCACCCCCTTCCCTGTTTACATCCAGAAAAACTCAAAACTGGTCAAAACTTCCTATTGACAACTGGATGAAGACCCTCAGCACCACCAGACCCACTCTCTCTCATGACCCAACGTCCAATAACATTAAATATGAAGAGTGGTTAACAACCTCTCTGGACTCAGTTCTTCCATCATATCCATCTAGATCCAAAAGACAAAGTAAATCAGCTCCATGGTATACAGAAGACCTCAGAAACCAAAAACGTCTCTGTAAGAGACAAGAGAGGAAATGGCGCATATCCTATAACTCCGCAGAAAAAACTACTTACAGGGAAATGATTAGGAATTACAAACTGGCCGTAAAAACTTCGCAAGCAGCCTACTATAACCACAAAATAACAGTGGCAAAATCAAAGCCGAAAGAAATATATCATATAGTAAACTCCTTGACAAAACCTCCCCCGCCCGCTACAGATAACAATAATTCATCATCCAAATGCAATGACTTGGTGGAATTCTTTTTTCAAAAAGTGGATAAAATCTACTCTTCTTTTTCAAACCTACCCACCGACCTGCCCTCTCAATGCTTGGACTCAGCTCTGGACAGGGACATTGGGCTGAAGTCGTTTCCCTTGATAACAATGTAAACCCTAGAGAAACTAGCTCTACAAATAAAAAACGGCTCCCCATGCGACCCCGCCCCTCCAGGTCCACTGGGACTAGCCAGTAACACCATCTTCCCCACCCTCCTGGAAATGCTGAACTCTTCTATACTGAGTAGGACAGTACCCGCAACCTGGAAGCACGCAATGGTGTGGGCCCTTCTAAAGAAACCCTCCCTTGACCCGGCTAACCCTAGTAACTACTGCCCAATCTCACTGCTCCCATGGGCGTCTAAAATCCTGGAGAAGCACGTCAATACTGCTCTGACGACATTCTTTGAGGAAAACCATCTCCTCGATGCTTCCCAGATGGGCTTTCGCCCTAAACATGGGACAGAGACTGCCCTACTAGCAGTAACCGAGGAGGCAAGACGTATCTTGGATCGAGGGGGATCAGTGGCAGCGATCCTCCTCGATCTGATTGCCGCGTTTGACACGGTACACCATAAAATCCTGCTGAACCGTCTTGCCGACCTAGGAGTGTCCGGAGATGCCCTGCCATGGTTCGAGTCCTTCTTGTCAGACAGAACCTTCCAGGTTTTCGACGGCACATCTCTGTCATCAAGTAGGCCGCTGGGGTGCGGAGTTCCGCAGGGCTCCTCCCTAAGCCCTACGCTCTTCAATGCATACATGAGGCCGCTGGCTGGGATTGTTCGTCCGCATGGTGTCAATATCATCTCCTATGCGGACAACACCCAGCTGGTGGTCTCCCTTGCACAGAAGAGCGGTCTCCAGTCTCCACCAGACCTAGCGGCTTGCCTGGAGGATGTAAAGAGCTGGATGATGAGCTCATGTTTGAAGCTCAACGATGACAAAACTGAGCTCATGCTCCTCGGCCCGGCGGCCCCCTCCAAACTGGAGCTGATATGGTCCTCAAGCATGGGTACGCCCCCACCCCCAGGGACAACATCAAAAGCCTGGGAGTATGGCTCGATAAATCGCTGAGCCTTAACACACAGGCCACAAAGGTGTCAGCCACCTGTTTCGGCCTCCTCAGGGTGATTAAAAAAATCCTTCCCCTCCTCCCGTTCGAGGCCGGACAAATTGTCATTCAGGGCCTGATCCAATCACGTCTGGATTTTAATAATGCCCTTTATCTTGGAGCCCCGGACTACACCCTGCAAAAGCTTCAGCGCACTCAAAACTGCGCTGCCCGGGCGCTTCTGGGAGTCCCTCGGAGGACCTCAATAAAAACTGGCCTAAAAACTTTACACTGGCTGCCTGTTAGGGACAGAGTGAAGTTCAAGGCTCTCTGCATCGCCCACCAGACTTTCTGGAAAACGGGCCCAGAAATCAACTGCTCCTTGATTTCTCCATACCTGCCCAATAAGACTCTTCGTTCCTCAACTGCTACACTAGCCAAAATTCCTAGAATATTCAGAACCAGAGCAGGAGGACGTTCATTCTCATACAATGTATCCAAACTTTGGAACACCCTCCCTCTGCAGATGTGAAACAATGTCAACCTCACCAGCTTCAGGAAACAGCTTAAAACCCTCCTGTTCAACAAATAGTAACCTTCAGAGGGCAGTTTCTGTTTATCTCCAGCGCCTGGATGCCTCAGGGCAATTGCAGCGCTCTACAAATCTAATTTTCATTTCATTTCATTTAATTTCATGCTCCACATGGGTGAGTTAGAGAGAGCCGGGTTTTCCACAACTGCTGAAAGAGGTGCAGGTGCAGGAGAGAGACTGGCTAGGCAGCACAGGAGTGGGAAAATAAAGCTTGGGTGGTACAGGGCACCAGCAGGGAGGAGGAACCTGCTCATAAAATATTCACATAACCAGGCCAAGGAGTGTCCCATGATATTCTGTATGACATCATCTGAATATTGTTCTTACTTCTGTCATGGCCCAGATCAGGTATAGGCACCAGCAACATTGTATACATATGTTGTAGGGGGCTGCAGGAGGATGGGCAACTCTCCAGGAATATTTTATACATACTAAACTGTAAGCGATTTATAGTTTGGCTGAGTGACAGATTTCTCTCTACCTCAAATTGAAGGACCACCTACCACATTCAAGTCAAGCAGACCTTCAGGATTCTGGGATACACCCCCACAGGCTCAACATAGTAAGGGCCGTCTGAGGTTTGGCCATTTTATTTCCCACTTATTTAGAGTGGGCAGAAAAACGGACTGTGTTTTCTGTCATCACAGCCAGGTAAAACCTAGTGTTAAGGGACTTTGAAAACAGTAAAATGACCCCCACCTCATGGGGGAAAACTCCCATGGTGAAGGGGGTCATTGCGAAAATCCTGCTTGGGATTTTCTTCTTGAAAATAAAAATAACACTGAAAGCTTGCCACACGGCTCCATCATGTTGATGGGGCAGTCCATCAAACTTTCAATGCATTTACAGGAACTGCAGAGAAAGCAGTTCCTGTAAATGCAAGAGATATCCAATGGGCTTCAAATCTCAAAATGTGTCAGGGGGAAGGCACAAATGGTTAGGACAAGAAAATACCAACTTTGTATAGGTGGTATTTTCAAAATTGTGACTTAAAATACAACTTTACCATGAAGGAGGATTTCAAATAATTAAATTCATTTGAGTAAACAGCATACCTCTGTCTTCTCCCAATCAAATTTTATCACTTGTTAAATGTAATAAGGCATCCCAGAGGTAGTCAATGGGAAGAACAGGCCTTACAGTAGTAATATATGAGTTTCCCAGGATATGTAAAATGTAAGTACAGTGTCCTACTTTTTTTAATACAATGCACCATGTCCTCTGTGCCTTTAAGGCCCTCCTTCAGGGTGACTTATAAGTAATAAAAAAGGAGGGCCTAACAAAAGATGCATTTTGTGAGGTCAATATGTAAGTTTAAAACAACACTACAGGCTGCAGTGACAGCCCTGGGAAATTTTATAGAAGACCTTTTCAGTGAGTGACACAATGAGTGCTGCAGGTCCACTAGTAACAGTTACTGTACAGGCCCATAGTACATGTAATACCATTAACCAGGGACTTACAAGTAAATACAATTTGCCAATTAGGTGTTGGCCAGTTTTACTATGTTATGTTATATATGATTTGTAGCGCGCACAAATACTCAGGAGTGTCCTGGCGCAATGATGTTTGAAAAAAAAAGCACAACCACTTTAGCACTGTCAATCAATGGTAAAGTGCACAGAGTTCTAATACCAACTAAAACAAATTCAGCAAAACAGTAAGAGTGAACTCAAAAACGTGTAGGGGAATACTGTGCCAAGGATGTCAGGTCAACAAAGAAAAAACATTGATGGAAGAAGTGCAGGCAGAGAATAAGAGGCAGAAGAAGTTCCTGTGATATTAAATAACTTTACCCTCTGCAATAAATGACAGGTGTCAGTGACACCATTTCCTGTTTAATTGCCTGAATACCATATTTAGCAGTAGGGTATGACATTAGTTTCTGGGTGCGACCCAAATCATCACCAGTCAGTGAGATGGCTCACGGGAAAATTCAAAGAAAGGCAGTACCTAAGAGTTAAATGTGCAGTTAGATAAGACATCTAGACTAGATCTCTGTCCATTTTATGACATTTATTGAGCTCGTTAAGCACCGGAGGAAGGAGCACAGAGTCTGGGACAGAGAACATCCTTGATCAATATCTTTAATTAACAGCATATTTAAATAGGTCCCAACAGCTAACTCTTCCTCTGGTACTACTAATGAGTCACCACAAATCTGTAATCTCCTTTACCCCTATGAAGAATGAAGGGGTATTGAGTACATCGGCTGTGCCCGTGATGAATATGTAATCAATTTATTGGTGGTCTATAGCATGGCCACTATCATCCATATTGCTCCCGCCCATACTGGCATAAATTAAGGACATGACTTGCCGTCTTTGGAAGAGCACTCTATGGGGTCAATTCCGATTCGGGAAAAAAACCGTCCGTACGATTTGTATCCGGAGCCCTCTCCGTACGAATCGTACCCGTCCGTCCGAGTCGCGAAGTACGATCCGTATTCCGTGAATCCGTCCGAATCGTCGCGATCCGTACGTATTGCAAGGCTGAAACCGTGAACCGTACGACTCGTACACATACCGTACGACTCGTACACATGCCGTACGACCTGACGAGTACGATCCGGACCGGGGTATGAGGACGCAATTTGTACGGTCCACGTCAGGTAAGGGCGAGTCGCACGGAAAAGCACACAAACACATACACACCGTACGGTCCGTACACCCCATGATTGCAGGGGTACGCAAGGTACCCCTGCAATCATGGGGTGTACGAGCCGTACCCCCATTGTACGATTGGTGTACGATCGGTGTACGAGCCGTACCCCATGTACGATCGGTGTACGAGCCGTACCCCATGTACGATCGGTGTACGAGCCGTACCCCCATCGTACATGGGGTACGGCTCGTACACCGATCGTACAATGAGGGTGTGGCTCGTACACCGATCGTACATGGGGTACGGCTCGTACACCGATCGTACATGGGGTACGGCTCGTACACCGATCATACATGGGGTACAGCTTGTACACCCCATGATCGCAGGGGTACGGTGCGTACGCCTGCGATCACGGGGGTACGCACCATACCCGGGGGGCCGTTCCGTACCTGTTTCAGCACAAACTCTGCTTTTTACGGCTGTTTTCAGCTCCCATAGAAAAAGGGTCGTACGGTGCGTACCCGACACGTATCGTACTTGCTGGGTCGTAAAAACCAGCAGCGAACCGTACAGATGTCGCGTACAGCAGGTTCCGAGGGAGAATCGTACGGAGATTAGAGTCGTACGGTGTCTTGTACGACTCGTACAGAGTACGGCTCCTGGTACGAATCGTACTTCGTCGTACGTACGGGGGACGTTGCAGGGTACGATTCGTACGGGAAAAACGCTCCGAAAGGCTATTCGGAGCGGTTTTTCCCGAATCGGAATCGACCCCGTGAATTCACACAAATATATAGTTGCTACAGGCTTGTGGACCTATTCACAAAGTTAAATCCACACATTAAAATCTACACTTACACATTTCATTGACATTACTACTTTTGGCTATTCACAATTTACAAGTAGCCAATTCCAAAAACTTGTAGACTTATATGTCAACACTCCGTGAAATAGGGGGAATAGACACTGAAAAGTCAAATATGTCCGGAAACTTACTAATAGTAGTAACTTTACTACTCTATTTGATGTTTCACACCCTTGCCAGAGACTGCGCAATTGGGGTGGATATCTCAGCATAATAAAGTATAGGGAAAATTCGAAAAATGTATTAAACCTAGAGTAAATATCAAAAATATTTTTCTCTTAAATATTAATGTTAAATAATGGTATGCATTTATTGTAAATGTAGAATACTACACTAAAATGTTAATGCCTTACTTACCTAATTTTAAATTAAAAACTATTTATTTTGGATTTATGAAATTAGGATCAAATTATTTTTCTGAGGTAACATGTAATATGTATTTTTATTATGTATTAACAATTATTAAAAATTATCTGTAGAATAAATACAAGTAATTTCATTATTTCTAATATAAATTAATGATCATCTAATTTTAAGCTTTAAAAAGGTTATTAACATATTTCAAAATAGCAATAATGAATGTTTTTTATGCATCATTTTTTTTTACCATTACATGAAATTTGTATTTTGAAATTGTTTAAAATAATTGAATTTATTTTAACATATTTTACAAGTGAGGGTTATTCTAAGTCCCTCCCTACAATCTTTTTATGGGGGGTGCTTTAGTGGTGGTTGGCAATGTGTGGAGATGTATTTACTTCAGCTCTGGCATCTAGTACATTTCCAACAGTTTTGAGTCTTCTTTTGCCTGTCATAACTATAGAAGGACAATTTGTAAACAGCCAAGAGCCCCCTAAACTGTTCTCTGGCCCCCCTAACTCCTCTTCCCAACCCCTCCTCTTAGCAGTAATTTTTCTCCAATTTCCATCTACTCCTGTCTGTGTCACTTACATTTACTGCTAAAACATACACGTACATGAGCAAAGATCTCTGCAGTCAGAGCAAGGACCTGCACAAAATGACAGAAAGAGGCAGAGTCATAGAGCTAAGCCGGTAGGTATATGAATAGCATTTTGTAGTATGTTAGTTGTTCTAATGTAGCAGTGTTAACCCTATTACAAATTGCAGTTTGTGAATAGGCCCCCTGGTGTTTGCATAAATGTGTTAGAGAGCTTGTGAGATGAAGCTATCTTACTGTATCTATTTCCAAAATCCACCATACTAATGGAACAAAGCAAACCCAAGGTCTGTCTATGTAGTGCACACTCTCCTCCTTCCATACCACTTAGCTGTTCTCACAATGGACTGTGGTTACAAGCCTTTTTCATTATTTTGCATTGATCGCCTTTGATTGGTCCCGGCTTATTCACCATTGATTTCTCCCACTGTACCAAGCTTTAATTTGTCCCACCCAACTAACCTTTCATTAGCTCCATACAACTTATCTATGATCGACCCAACCTACTCTAATACTTCTCTAATAATGTTTTTATTGCCTTGTCTCTCTCTTGCTGCAAAAGAAGAGTAGTTGCCAGATACATTCCTTGCCCCAAATTTAAGGTACTCCTTTGATGTATGAACAAAGCCATAGGTTTGCTGGAACTTAGCATAGGAGCACCTTGCAAGCTGATTGTGTGAGTTCTATTGGTACTTTTGGGAGACAGATGCTTGAATATGTCTTAGGCCCCCACAGATGTTATTTCCACATCCCCACCTTCTTCTGTAGCTCACAGCTGGGTAACTAGGAAGAGTGATGTGATAGAAAGGTGTTAAATAGGGTTATCTATATCCCATATGGGAGCATCTTCGTAGTTGCAGTTCCTATACGTATACCATCATTACACGAAAAATGAGTGAGGTAAATTATAGACAGTGACAAATTCCATTGGATCCCAAGAAACGGATGTAGAACAATAAAGAGGTCATTCAGAGAACCTCAGATTAATAATGTACATAAGGACTAAGAATTAGTAACAGTGTGGTTTCCAGTTTCATTATACTAGATCAACTTAGTTTGTAATAGTAGTAGGGTTAACTATTGTCTCCTGAAGTATCAGGAACTTAGGTGGAAGGCCCAAAGTATCTTTAGTGCACACTTCTGTCACTTACAGCAGCAAAGTGGCCATGTACATGAGCACCACTACTGGAATGTCAAACATATATCCTAACAGTGCTAGCAAAGTGGTAGGGTTTAGTGTGACCTCAATCAATGCTGAAATGTCAATAAATATTGCAGCATAACATGCACGAATCTCAAGGTAATTCCAGGGCAGGTGGAGAAAATGTACATCTGAAGCAGAGCAGCAGTAGTACTTCTGGTCTAACCGTAGTTTCCATTCATTGAGCCGCTTGGGTGAATAGTAAACCATATGAAGAACCTCATAAGGTATGAATCTGTGCCTACTGTTATTGGATAACTAACCAGCTTAAGCACAGCAAACTATCAAGAAAGCATCTGTGAAGGGTCGATCTAAGTGTTTATTTCTATTTAATTTGTGGTTCAAGAACAAACAAATCAGGGGGGCCCCCTTATGAATAAGTCTGGGACCAGGGGAATCAAAGTAAAACATATAAAGCGTCCCACAGAACCAAGGGACTACCCACTGTAGTCTGAATATTAGTACTGTTAAAACCAGATATGTGGTTGTAATAAACTGTTATCTGTTTAGGGAAAAAGGATAGAGATCTAAAAATTATAAACAACAAATCGATTGTCACAATATATTTAAAAAGAATTGCATACATTTTATTTCATACACATATATATTTACTCTTCAGATCCTATCTATATTTGAGTCATTGAAAACACAAATTACATCAAAATACAAGCACGTTATCACATTTATCAATGCATAAAAAGAAAAAATATTGTTAAAAAACAAGAAGCTGTAGTGTAGTTCCTATTTTCCCAATAGGCTCTGCGCATTGGAATAACATAAACAGCAGTGTAGACGTAGGACTGAGGTCATCTAGGTCTCTACTGACTATGTTAAACTAAATTTAGGTTTGCGCCAGCTAGCTCAGAGGTCACTGGAAACTTTCTTGAATGAATATGGAGGGATGAACTTCCCTGGCTCAGACAAGAAGGGATTCAGTTTCCGACAACCGCATAAACATGACAACTTTGCTCCCTCAGAATAAGAGTGTTTCTCTAGAGTCGTGTGAAAACAATAGACAGCTATTTCACTCAGTCAGCAGTGCATACTTAGTTTCACCAAAGTGCAGAGAAATAGAAAGACTGGCTTTTTCAATAAAATGTGTTATTTATTGAGCAGTCTTCTTTCTCTTGCAAGAGAAATGATTTGCCACAATTGCAATACTTAAAGTACAGTAAAAGTGCGTACAGTAAAAGTAGTATTATGAGATAATACTGTAAAAGCATTGATATGGTTTCTTAGCCATATGATACTTTAAAATGGATAAAATATATACATACATAAATACATTGACTAACGTACTCAACTGGTGCTTCAAACTAAGCCTACCCCGGTGTACCTGACCTAAGCCTAATACATGGGAAGGGATGAGTAAATAGCATTTTAAGTTAAGTTGGTTAAGATAGTTTTGCCAAGAATCTGCATCAAGAATTCTCTCAAGGGTTTAGTCAGCTCCGTACCTTGGTAATAGAATGTGGGAGGTCTGGTATCTCTTTCCTCAGGACTCGATATCCCAGCCACCCGCAAGAGTAGGCTGGAAACACCGGAGCTGGATTTTCTCGGCTGGAGAAAAAGACAGCGTCTCTCGCAGTGCGTCAAACGGGAGTGGCGGCTTCCATGGGCTCTTGCATCAGCTGGGCTCTCGGGCAAGTAGATGGCCGCTCTGCTCCAAACCACCGGGTGTTTGCTTAAGGCAACTGTTGGTATTTTATACCTGGAAGGTGCGGGGTTTGACGTAAGGTTGGACATAAGACGTCACTAAGAACTAACAGTTCTTTCTGGACTTCAGGAGTTCTTGTTCAAATCAAAACAAAAGCAGGGGGGATTTTCCCGGGCTGCTGGAGGCTTGGTTTGTTTAAAGAATGTGTTGTGCTTTCTAGGAGTCGATGGGGGTAGCCGTGCTGGGCTTTGGACTGCATGGGCTATTACTGAATATGGATCTGATTCTTATGCCTTTTTCAGGATATTATTGATTATAACCTCACAAGGGTATAAATCGGGAATATTGAATTAGGGTCCTAGATATAAACAAGACACCCACTCCACGGATTGATGTCCATCATTACTAAAAAACTAAACAATAGTAAACATTCAACGATGCATGTGTGTTTTCCTACCCACCCCAAAATACATATTTCGCATTTCAAATGGTATAAGGTAAATACATGAAAATGAGTGTTGGTACTGTACATTTTTCAAGCAGTGTCATCATTCAGATAAATGCATATATATATATCAGCTGAATGAATTGCGAAAATTACACATGAAATGGCTCTAAATACAGAAAAGAAGGTCGAGACCATTTCATCACATATTTAAACAAAGTGCTGTATATGTGCTAGAGGCTGAGGTAAAATATTGTCTCTAGTATCCTAAAATAGAAGCTCTGTTCTCTAAGAATAGTTCTACTTTAAGCAGAGTACCATGTGCCAAAAAAAGGCAAATATTTTGCATAATGAACAAAAATAATTTCGAATTCAGGGAAAAACATAGTTCCAAATATTTTCTGTATTTTTGTTTTTCAAAACTGAAGGCCGAATTCAGTGTTCAGGGAACTCTGTGTGCTCATTGTTTTTATTAAGAGTTATTCTCCTTGACTGGAGAGAACAATATTTCAGACAGACCCGTAAAAAATTGGTCTACCACATCAGGTGAAAGTTCGACCAAGTTCGAAAATACTGCAACTGTGCAGTTCTCTGCGTGATTGCTATCATTGATGTTTGGATCAGCAATGCTCACAGAAGGCTGTACCTGTTTGGCGCTGCTTTCCTCTTGTACGTTCCCGCCACCTATTCGTAGTGGTGAAGTCTCAACGAATGCTGTCATCAGAATCGGTAGCCGCTGGGGACAACACGATGCATGAGTTGTTACAAGACCTAGCAAAGTATCGATATCCATTGGTACTGCTGATTGTAGTGTAAGACAGATGTCCAACATGCATTCTTCTCCGCATAGCAGACATCGAAGCACAGGTATGATGCAATCTTGCCAGATCGGTCTGAATGAAAGAAACCAGGTTGTAGTCAGATCTCTTAGCCGGGCCAATCCGGGGACCTTAGTGATACGGTCTCGGTATCGTATTGCTAGGATTGTTTCTTCCATCGTTGCTAGAGTCTTGTCTGTGGATTCGCTTGCCATATCAGTGCAGAAGGAGCAAAAATAAAATTCCTGCCACGAGTCCCAAGATTAAGGGTAGGCCGCCGAAAACAGAATGGACAAAATTCAAGAAGATGCCCAGAACTGTTTCAAAGGGTGCTAACAGTCCCGAAAAAATTGTCTTAAATACATGTGCGATGCCACTAGTATCAGACATGTTTAAGATTTGGCCTAGTATTTCTACGAAATGCACGGGGCAATTTGTCGATAAAAGGGAATGTATCTCTGCCGATGTCCTTGCCACTTGCAGATCATACATTTCTTTGGATGACGTTAAAGGCACAGTTGTCTGTAAAAGAATAGACTTCATTCTGCTTAAAGTATCAATTCAAATAGAAGAGATATTCAACAAAGGCCATAACGTAGCCCCCATATCTGGATTTCTGTGTGGATACAATACTTGCATACAGCAAACGTCCCTGGAAGTTACAGTTGTCAGATAGGCTTTTCCTGCCAGCATGCCACAACAGCTGTGGTCACCTATTAAAACGTAACTGCCGTTAGAAAGTGGTCTAAAAACTGGCTCTATCCGTTTTGCAGGCGTACCATGCAGGTGACATGAAAGGTTATTTGAAGACCCTTCGCAGGCTCCATGCAAATTAATACCTTGACACAGAAGTGTACCGCTTAGTTATTTTTTACAATTTTTACCACTAAGGAATACCTCCTTGTTCCCTTCACTATAACATCTGTGTGTATAAGGTAAATCCCAGGTTGATTTGATGTATTCTTTACCCAACCTTTCATACTGGCCTGCAGTTATATACTCCTGGCAGTATTTAAACTGGAAAGTTGTTATCGGAATTGTAATCGTTCCGTGTATTATCCATTCAATGACAGGTCTCTCTGACATTGTCAATGGTAATCTCTCAAGTTTTTCAATGCTTAGAATCGTATAGTCTGCTCCTTTTTGTGCCAAACTGATTTGTTTATCAGTAAGGTTAAAGATACCGAATAATGACGTTGTGTTGATTAAACGCCATGGTACATTGCCTGAACGCAGATTTTGCAACGTCCAACCAAGCTGTACAATAGAACGTAATTGAGACTGACCATGTTGTAACATTAGTAAGTCCTGCTCTATTATATCAAAAGCAGATGATACAATGCTGTCCAGTGAATATATTCTGGAGGACAAAATTGTTAACCCATTGTCCACTACAGAAAGTGATTTTTCCAAATTTATACGAACAATTTCTCGTATTTTCTCTGCTGTTTTAATTTGCATTACTTTCCAAGCTTCGTTGTACGCAGCGTATATACCGGCCGCTATGAAACGTTTTTGACGCTGTTTGCGTGGTCCCATTATCAAATCACGCAAGTCAGCACCGTCTTTAAGTAAAGTCAAGTGTTGCTTAATTTCAGCCAGTGTGGATTTCTCTAGCCACTCAAGGCATAGTTTCCCTACACTGTATGTTGTAACTATCCCTGAATGTTGTCTCTGGGAGTATCTTGGGTCTGGTCTGGTCATTTTTAACCCCTGTGTTTTGTTCAGGAATCTATCTTGACAGTTATTCGTGTCTGTTGGTCAGATCAACCACTTTTTCCAATCAGGATGTATTCTGTTTTGGTGTAAAATATGGATACGTCTATCTCCACATCTGTAGTGCTGTCACTATCTGTTATGGGTTTCGGAATAGACGGTGTATTTAAGTCTTTTATCTTAGCTAGGCCAAGACAAGTAGTTTGTTGAATTGCTTCATTCAAGAATATCATTTGTTCTGGGATGATGCAGGCCCTAAATAATGCTTTTAGGCCTTGTACTTGCCAATCTTTGGAACCCCAGATTCTTTGTGTTTCAATGGTGTTTTTCCAAAATTCGAAACCAAATGTAGACATTTTGTCATAACATTTTTCAGAATAAATCAATTTAATATTTGTCAACATTGTTTTCATTCCTGTCCTAAATAACATTTTAAAATAAAACGTTTCTGGATCACTGTTATTAAACCCTGAGAAGTACTGGAATTTCTCATAAAATGTTTTCGAACTGCCTTTTGGTAGAGTTGGGCAGTGTTCCCATTGGTTATACGATAAAACATTTCTAGGCTGAGCAGTTTTATGCAAATAGTGATCACGATAATGATTATAACAGTATAAATCTTCATAATTCGATGAACTCTGTAAGTAATCATGTTCTGTAAATTTGGCTGACATTACTAAATCTGACATCATATTATTAATGTTTTCAAAGTCCCAATCATCAGAGAAGGTACTTGGTGTCACAAAGTCACTTAATGAAACCTTAAACTGGTGTGGATATTTCAAGAGCTCAACTGGGCCAAAAATGTCATAATCAGTTCTGTCCCATGCTACCCCACCAGGTATTGGATTGGCTGAGTTGTTTACTGATGTCAGTTCTCTTTTCTCCATGTGAGAGGATGTGTGAGGCTTTAGGACCAAGTTGATGTTCTGACTTGCTGTGTTCAATGTACTATATTTTCCATCAATGCATTTTCCCAAACATAGAACCATGATGAGCCAAAGCAGGAGAGTTAGTACACCTAACACAATCTAAAATTCAATCCATGGTGAAATCAGATATGTTTCTTTTAGTTGGTGAAAAAGTTCAATTACTTTGTCTTTGAAAGTTTTTGTTGGAGGCGTTTCTTCATGCTCGCTTGGATCTTCAGAGAAGTCGTTGAAATTGATGAAGTAGCCAGATGCAGTTCTGTCAATTGTTGGAATTTTTTCCGGATTTTCATTTGCTTTTGTATTTTTCTTTGTTTCGTTAGCATAGTCAGAGGCTACATCATTGTAGACTGGTGTTTCTTGACGAACTGTTGCAATTTGGGTTTCAAGAGGCACTAGTTCCATGGCATTATTGCATAGTCCTTTGTTATTCACTGCAGGTTTATCAAATGTGATTAGTCTCTCAGTATGAGCCTCTTGGATTGTAGCAAATTTCGGTGTTCTGCTATTTCTTGGGAGTCCACTTGGCCTACTACTTATTATTGGCCACATAATTGTAGTTTTACCAAGTTGATGGATACAACTCTGTTCTCTTTTTTACCAGCAAGGGGCGGTAGTACAACTGATCTTGTTCCGATGATAGCTAAGACAGGTACTGCTTTTCTGTAAGAAGGCCCAAATTCCTTCTTCACTGCGATCTTCTCTCTGACCAGATCCCCAATCTTCAACATTGTGAAAGAGCTCTCCAACCCCAACGCCGGAAACAACGACATCACCCCATCGCAAGACCTCTGCAACTCCCTCGCCTCCTACTTCCACAACAAGATCGCGGATATACGCAACAGCTTCAGCACTCAACTGACGCACGCCACTACCGAACCACCGCCCCCCAACACCACCCTCCGCGCCTGGACTCCGATCAGCACCGTAGACACCGTCTGCATGATGAACTCCATCCACTCCGGATCTCCAACCGACCCCTGCCCTCACCACGTCTTCAACAAGGCCGACGCTGTCATCGCACCCCACCTGCGGGACATCATCAACACCTCCTTCGACACCGCCACCTTCCCGGAGAGCTGGAAGCACGCCGAACTCAGCGCCCTACTCAAGAAACCTACAGCGGACCCCACCGAACTCAAGAATTACCGCCCCATCTCGCTCCTCCCGTTTCCAGCCAAAGTCATCGAGAAGACCGTCAACAAACAGCTGGCCGCCTTCCTCGAGACGAATGGATTCCTCGACCCCTCACAGTCTGGCTTCCGAGCCAACCACAGCACCGAGACCGCCCTCATCGCTGCCACCGATGACATCCGAGCCCTGATGGACAACGGAGAAACAGCGGCCCTCATCCTCCTAGACCTCTCCGCGGCATTCGACACTGTCTGCCACCGCACCCTAGTGCAGCGCCTCAGCAATGTCGGAATCCAGGAGAAGGCACTGGAATGGATCATCTCCTTCCTCGACGGAAGAACACAGAGAGTCCATTTACCACCGTACAGGTCAGGGGCCACCAAAGTCATCTGCGGCGTCCCTCAAGGATCCTCGCTGAGCCCCACCCTCTTCAACGTCTACATGAGCCCCCTCGCGGCCATCGCACGCCAACACAACCTCAACATCATCTCCTATGCTGACGACACCCAGCTGATCCTCTCCCTGACCAACGACCCCGCCGCCACCAGAGCCGACCTCCACGAAGGTATGAAAGACGTAGCCGAGTGGATGACGACCAGCCGCCTGAAACTGAACTCAGACAAGACGGAAGTTCTCATCCTGGGCTCCTCGCCCTCTGCCTGGGATGACTCCTGGTGGCCCCCCACCCTGGGCACCGCACCCAAACCGACAGACCACACACGCAACCTGGGCTTCATCCTGGACTCCTCCCTCTCCATGACCAGACAAGTCAACGCCGTCTCCTCGTCGTGCTTCAACATCCTGCGCATGCTACGGAAGATCTTCCGGTGGATCCCCACTGAGACCAGGAAGACGGTCACCCAGGCCCTCGTCACCAGCCGACTGGACTACGGCAACGCCCTCTACGCCGGAACCACCGCCAAGCTCCAGAAGAGACTCCAGCGGATCCAGAACACCTCAGCCAGACTCATCCTCGACATCCCACGACACAGCCACTTCTCCGGACATCTGAGAGACCTGCACTGGCTCCCCATCAACAAAAGAATCACCTTCCGTCTCCTCACCCACGCACACAAAGCCCTACACGATCAAGGCCCGAGCTACCTCAACAACCGCATCAACTTCTACGCTCCCAAACGCCATCTCCGATCAGCCAGTCACGCCGTGGCCGCTGTCCCCCGCATCCGAAGAACGACAACAGGGGGAAGGTCGTTCTCCTACCTGGCTGCCAAGACCTGGAACTCCCTCCCGACCGACCTGCGCCTGACCCAAGACCACCTCTCCTTCAGGAAGAAGCTCAAGACCTGGCTGTTCGAGCAGTAGCAGCACCCCCCCCCCCCCCAAGCGCCTTGAGACCCTCCGGGTAAGTAGTGCGCTCTACAAATGTCTTTGATTGATTGATTGATTGAATCTTTGGAATCTAGACAGGTCTTGCTGGGACAGGTGGTTTTTCTTCAGTGGCTGTGGGCTGTTGTTTCGACTTTATGTTACTCAGGTTTTTTTTTTCTTGTGTCATTTAAATCCTGTAAAACAGCCAAAAGATCTTTGATATCAAAGGATTTTTCTTCTACCACTGAAGTGTGACAATCAAGATCCTGAATGAGCATTCTAGTTCTGAACAATAGTTCGTATGGAGTGAGACCTTTTAGAGAATTTCTTGGCAGATTATTAAGACTATGTTGGACACTTGTTAAATGTTTGATTCACCCATCACCCGAACCTAATACCCTCGCCGTTATAGATTGCTTTATGTCCCGTTTTTTTTTTTCCACAACCGCATTTCCCTCAGGTTGGAAGGGAGAAGAGTACCGCAATGCAATGCCCATGCTGTTCATGGCCTCTGTGTAAGCTCGAGAGCTAAACGCAGGACCCTGATCAGAATGTAGCATGCCAATTGCGTATGTGCTGATAAAGACTCGCAAATCTTTTATAACAGTTCTGACGTCAGCCGAGTGCTGGGGCCACATTTTAAGAGAATTCAGTCTTAATAATTATGGGGACGCATTTCTCCGACTGGATTCCTGCGCTATAGATAGCCTGATGCTATCTAATAGTGGTATCTGGGCTACTGGCTGGTCCGGTTCACAACTGCGATCTCTGTTGCAGTCCTCACAATTTTTTGCAAAATTGTAGATATCTACGCTCATTCCCGGCCACTAGATTTTTGATTGTAATTCCATCAGAGATTTCAGGATCTCTTGGTGCCTCAGACCCAATCCCATGTGTGCTTATTGTATCAAGAAGATTCTCTGGTTTGTGTTTGGAAATACTCTATTCCCCTCTCCAGGGATTCAAGCAAACGGAACGGAGTTTGCATAAATTATGTATGTATTACTGAGTGGATAGCTGAGAGGTAATGCTGCATAGTCGCCTTCTACCGCCAGTATGGTTTTCCCATCTATGTGTTTTCTGAATGCTTTTCAGTGGCTATGGAAGCCGGTTGAACCGCTTCTGCTGTGGCTGCGTTAGCCAATAAATTCCCTGCAACATGAACGCCATCACGTCGATGACTCAGTGCGTGTATTACGTGAGTCTTTTGTAGTCCTTTTCTTAAAAGAACTACTTGTTCCCAAAGCGCTTTATGCTTTATTGTGGCACCTGTGTCATCTTTGTAACCATTTTTACTCCATGTCTGCATGTCACTGTTGTATGACTTGACGCAGAAATACGAATCACACACTATTAGTGTGGGGAATTCGCGATCGGCATTTTCATGAGCCATCTTTAAAGATCTTATTTCAGCTCGCTGAGCTGAACAGTTTCTGAGTGATTCAGTTTTGGTGATCATTGGTTTGAATTTACCAGAGAGCCAGCGACCTTTAACAATCGCGCACGCTGCATTGTAGTATTTTTTATCTACATCGTAATGTTGTGCGAATCTGTCCATATAGATTACGCAGGTGTATTGTTCCAGAGGCAGAATTTCGATTGGCAGAGGATATTCTCGTTCATATTCTAGATCATCTAGATTTTTCAGATTCGGGTCAAAATAGTATTTCACGTCTACTACAGCAAAATAATTTTCCTATTGTATCTATTTTGGATCTAAGGCCACTGTAATCAGATTACATGGACTTGTTAATGCCTCAAGGGCTGATTCTGCTGTATAAACAGATATTCTCTTGCCTTGGGCTTGGGCTCTTTCTTTTGTTACAGCAGGTCGAACCGCTGTCAGAATGTTTTCTGTAGAGCTGAATTGCATTTCAGCTTGAGTGTACAAATGTGATTTGTAAGCTATAGGTACAGTTTCTCCCTCATTAGAGGTCAGGTATATGAATCCGCATCTTCCTGGGATGACTCGGATTACAAGATTGCGTATGTTTTCGCGAGTTTGTAATTTTGTTTTAGTTAGCATGTCTGTTTGCAATGATCTCAAAATCTCTGTGTGTTTCTGAGTATAATTGATTTGTTTGAAATCAGGTCTTATTAATTCATAGAGAGGTTTAACCCTCTCTGCATAATTTAGAATGTATGTTCTTCCGAAATTCAGGAAACCTAGTATTGATTGTAAATTCTTCAGCATTTTTGGTGCTTGGAGTACAGCACATTTCTCTAAGAAATTGTCTGCCAGGCTCTTGCCTTAACTTGATATTTCATATCCTAAAAATAGGACAGTTAGATGGGCAATTCGTGACTTTTTAAAGTTGAATTTGTAACCCTCTGATGCGAACCCAAGTATTATGGTGTTCACTCTTTTTAAGTGAGTCTCCAGGTCATCATCTGTGAGATAGATGTCATCAACATAGGATAATGCCTCATCATCATATATTTGTAGTAACTCTGTTACCCTTGCTGAGAAAAATCCTGGGCTATTCTTGAATCCCTGTGGGAGTCAGAAAAATTGTTTTTGCGATCCCATTATTGAGAAAACGGTCAAATACCTGCTTTCAGGTGCAATGTTTTGACAGAAGAATCCATTAGAGGTATCTAATGTCGTTTTATATTTTTTGCGCACAATGTTATTCATTAGTGCTGCACTATGTGAGTTTTGTACGCCAAATGTTTTACAACAGGAGTTAAGGTGTCTGTAGTCCAAAACTAGACGGTATGAATCATCAGGTTTGGAGACAGGAAACAAAGGATTGTTAATTTGAGAGGTGCATGTTTCGATCACCCCTTGATATTCAATTTGATCTAAGATCTCCCTGACTTGCTTTTTAGCTTCTTGTTTAACAGGTTACTGCCTTTGTGCAGTGGGCTGATTTTTTAACTGGATTTTGTGGTGAGGACAATCCTCATCCCATCCTACATGATTTTTGTATAAAGCAGGAGCTTGGGCACCTGCCCATTTTCTTGCCAATGTGTATTTTTTATGAATCGGAATATGATTTGAGAAGGCAGGCATAATCATTTCTTTGCCATGAGGGCACTCCCTGACAACCTCTGGTGGCCAGTCTTTCTCAGCTAACAGGATGTCATAGCCTTTAGAAAGTTTTTCCTAAAACAGACCTTTTATTTTCCTAGTTCTATCTCCCTCTATACGTAATGTTATTTCATACATTTTATGAGGCACACTAACTTGCGTGTCTGCAGTTTCCACCTGAATGTATTCATTCGTGTCCACTGTCTCCAGAAGATTCATCAGGATCTTGCGAGCTATTGTCACTTCTGCTGCGCTGTCTAGCATTGTCTGGGCCCACTCTCCGTTTTTCAGTTGTGTCCTCAGAATTCTCGGCATGTTTAATTTTAATACTTGCTACCTTCTTTCTGGGAAATTGACATTTTTTACTTTAATGAGCAGGTTCCTTGTCTTTGGACTTGACGTGCTCTTCTCTGTGTACGGACCGTCCTCTTCTTTCCGATTTCTGTGAGGAAGATCGAGAAAGATTGAGTGAGAAGGATCGAGGTGGACGTGTATCAACATCTTGATATCTATCAGGTTTTCTTATTTTATCCCTATCTCTAAGGCTATATCTTTTTTCAGAGGGCTCCCTTTGGGGAGACTTGTCTTCTCGGCCTGGAGATCTCTCTCTACGCTGAGGAGACCTTCCTCTGGACCGGAAATGTTTTTCCCTGGGAGTGGATTGTTTATTACCATCCTAACTCTTTTTTGGAGTTGTTAAATTATTTTTAATAAATGTTTTTTCCGGATTTTCAGTTAGTTGGGGTTTTACCGGTTTCCCACCCAAACTATCTCTTCCTAGCTCTTCCTAGTATTTTTCTATGATTCTGGCGAGTTCCAATGATTGGTCTGCTATATCTGTTTCCTTCAATTTCTGGAGGTACTTTATATCGTCCCTTGCCAATTGAACTAATTCTTTATATGCCTTTGTTAATTCTTTTAGTTTAACTAGGAGTTCTTCCCTTGACCTTGTTTCGATGTCTGGGTGCGTTGCGTAGCTGCATAGGACCGGCCCTGTTGCTTCTGGTCTACCTAGTGGACCGAGCCTGGTGATGTGATTATTATGTTTTAGGGCGCCATTAAATCAGAGCAGGTGCTCTTGGTAATTTAGTGGGATTTCGATCTCCTCGAAAGGAGTGTATTCTCCCGGAGGTTCCTCTATTTTGTAATAGTGGAATTCTTTTGTCACAGCGTGTGCTGCTGGAAAGTGTATCCATGAATAGAATACCTCTGTCTGCTGATATTCATGTGCCCCTACCACGAATATAACTGTACCACCTTGTGGTGTCAGTCCATTTTCTATAAGTTGTATATATATATATATATAAATTCTTTATTCGGTTTTTATCATTGTAAAACCATAAAAGCAACAGTAAGAATTGTAACACAATACATTAGCAATATTTCAAAGTTTAAAAGTGGAAAAGAAAAAAAAAAAAAGAAAGAAAATAAGTTCATTCAATATTAAAGATCATTCCTATGCCTGATACTGCATTTAAAAAAATTTAGTACATGGTAACAGGTGCGCTCAGAATCTAGCATCTGTAGGGATAGCATAGCCGGACGACATTGTCTGAAACCCCAAGACTTTAGCAGTGGGAATAACCAGATTTTTCTGTGGGGATGAAAATATTTACAAAGCAGTATTGTGTGCATACACGTCTGTGAAGAGGTATCATCACATGGACAATGGGTCAAGTTTGGATCCCAAGTGTTCCTTTTTGGGAAGGCCACTAGTCTATGGAAAAGGTTGAGTCTGAATCTAGTCAGGAGCATCTTATCGTATGTGCTGATTTCCAGGGCTGGATTTGTGGAGTGAGCTGTACCATATTTGCATGTTGTACAGATTGTTTAGTTGAAAGCAGAGTAATTCCAAGAGTCTCTAGATGGTTCATAGCTTTCTGCTTCAGCTCTTTCTTAGTTATCTCAGTTAGGGTTGCTGGAGTGAGATAGTATCTTTCTAGACCCAGGTCTGTGAAGAAGTGCCTGACATAGGTGAGCCAGGCTATTTTGTGCACATGATCCAGTGCCATTGAGTCCTCTAGGATGTTTTTAGTCAGCGTGTTCTTGTCCGATAACTAAGTGCGTCTCCAGAGTAACAATGGCTGAACTTTTATCAGATCCTCTATGTAGGGGATTCCCAGTTCCGCGTGACATGCGTAGATGGAAGAACACTTTGGGGCAGATAGAAGAAATCTCATAAAGGAGTTCTCAGCTATTTGGAGAGGGCCAACATCAGCGTGTCCCCATACACCGGCCCCATATAGAGCAATGGCTTGACATTTTGCAGTATAGATTTTTAGCAACTCAACTGGTGGTCTCCTTCCAAGTCTTTGAGAAAAGTTCATCAAAGCAACGATAGCTCGCTTAAAAAGGTGTCTCCCTGGACTCAATGGCTGCTTTCCAATTTAGTCTTTCATCTATCATTATGCCCAGATAAGGGTACTGGGGAGTCCTCTCAAGTTTTTGTGCATTTAAGTGGATGTTCTTTGTACGTTTTCACCCTCCACCAGCCACCATAACAAAAGTTTTTTTGACATTTATGTGCAGGTCTAAAGCGCTCATAAATTCAGCATATTTTTTTCAGGGATTTCTGAAGTTCTATTGGTGTGCGGGCCAGGATGACAGCGTCATCCGCATAGAGCAGTGCGGGAATCGGGCGTTGTCTTAGTCTTGGCAGGTCCTGACCCCCCTCAACATCTTCTACTCTAGCCCGTTAGTGTACAGGGAGAAGAGGAAGGGGACAAGGACGCACCCCTGCCTGACTCCTCGCTCTACTCTGAATGACGCAGTGAGCTCTCCCTTTGTCCCGTAGCGCACTCTCGCAGAAGCTTCCGCATATAGATCTCTTAAAAAATCTAGGAGTGGAGGATCCACCCCCATATTTCTCAAAAGGGTCCATAGCTTCGCGTGGGATACGCAATCAAAAGCGGAGGACAAGTCCACGTATACCATGTACATTGTCCCCCGCTTTGCGTGAATGTACTTGGACACGATTATGCTTAGGTTGAGGGCCTGTTCTACAGTTCCAAAACCTTCCCTGAACCCAAATTGTAGGTCCGATAGGATCTTTCTTTCGTCTGCCCATTGCTGTAGTTGTTCTAGGACTATTCTACCAACTACTTTTCCTAGAGAATCTAATAAAGAAATGGGACGGTAGCATTTGACATCTTGGCGGCCCCCTTTTTGAAAATAGGCACCATGATGGAGTTGGACCAAGACTCTATCAATCCCAGTTTCGCTGCTGCAATGCATACTCTTGTCAGTATGGGGGCCCTGAGATCCGGGAGTTGTTTAAAAAGATCTGCAGGCACCCCATCTGGTCCTGGCGCTTTGCCCCCTTTGCTTAAGTTTAGTGCCTGCACTACATCAAGTATATCAAATTGTAGGTTGATTGGAAAGTCGACGGGAGGAAGGGAATGATACAATTCTTCTGTTGGGGATGTTAGTTTAAAAATGTTAGAAAAATGGTTTACCCAGGTTTCCTCTTCTATGGCCACGTCGATCTGGGGTCTGTTGGAATCGGATAGAAAGGGGGTTTTTACTATTCACCAAAAGGACTCACTGTTTCTTGTAAGTGTGCTTTTGTGTAGGTCGTCCCATAGAGCCTGTTTCAGCTCTTGTTTTCTCAGTTTCCTAACCTTTTTGTACTGGAGCCTAAGATGCTGGATCTGTTGTTGATCTCTTTTCGGTTGTCTAAGAGCCTCTTTTAACTTGGTTTGCAAGACAGTGCAATCGTGATTAAACCAGCCTGATGGTTTTGTGTTATTTTGATTATTTTTTCTAGTCAACATTACTTTTATTTTGTCCAAGATGGTCTTAAAATTTTCGAGAATAGTGTTATCATCTGTTTCCAGGTCTAGACATTTTATTATATTGGAATGTGATGTCTTTATTAAATTGTTGGTTAGTTGGGTGGGGTCTATCTTTCCCCATTTTATCGTGTATCCATTTATTCTGCCCAATTCGAGCCGATTTTGGGATAGAGTGTGTGCGATTATTGTTCTATGCGTTAATTGATTTAGGAGGTCTAAATCCAACCTAAGCGCGGAGTGATCACTTAGAGTGTTTGTCACAGCGTGTGCTGCTGGAAAGTGTATCCATGAATAGAATACCTCTGTCTGCTGATATTCATGTGCCCCTACCACGAATATGACTGTACCACCTTGTGGTGTCAGTCCATTTTCTATAAGTTTAATAGTTATAGTTCTTATTATATTGACCGGAATGATTATAACACTCGGGTCATTTTCTTGGAGGGTTGTGTCCTCCTCTAAGAGTTGAGCTGCTAAGGCTTCTCTTTCTTTTTCTTCGTCACGTTCTGACATTTTACAGACTGAAAGTTTTTTGTTGCAGATCGAGTTTCAGGGAAACAAAGATTAGGTGCACAATATTTTGGAACACTGTATCCTTCAACGTTGATCAAACCAAAAACCAATACATAGGAATCTCTTCCTACTAAGTTCTGGCAGATATTAACCTTTCACCCACTCCAGACATCTTTTGGAGTTTTTATGGGGAAATGGTTCTGTGTGAAAAAGCATGACTGAGTTACTCTAGTGCCTTGCGTTAGATTATCACCTTACCAAACGTTGGGCGCCATGTAGTGTAGTTCCTATTTTCCCAATAGGCTCTGCGCATTGGAATATTATAAACAGCAGTGTAGACGTATGACTGAGGTCATCTAGGTCTCTACTGACTATGTTAAACTTAATTTAGGTTTGCGCCAGCTAGCTCAGAGGTCACTAGAAACTTTCTTGAATGAATATGGAGGACTGAACTTCCCTGACTCAGACAAGACAGGATTCAGTTTCTGAAAACCGCATAAACATGACAACTTTGCTCCCTCAGAATAAGAGTGTATCTCTAGAGTTGTGTGAAAACAATAGGCAGCTATTTTACTCAGTCAACCGTGCATACTTAGTTTCACCAGAGTGCAGAGAAATAGAGAGACAGGCGTTTTCAATAAAAAGGTGGTATTTATTGAGCAGTCTTCTTTCTCATGCAAGAGAAATGAATTGCCACAATTGCAATACTTATCATGAAGTAAAGTGCGTACAGTGAAGGTAGTATTATGAAATAAAACTGTAAAAACATTGATATGGTTTCTTAGCCATATGATACGTTAAAATGGATAAAATATATACATACATAAAAACATTTGACTAAGGTACTCAACTGGTGCTTCTAACTACGCCTACCCCGGATTACCTGATCTAGACCTTATACTTGGGAAGGAGTGAGTAAGTAGCAGTTTAAGTTAAGTTGGTTAAGATAGTTTTGCCAAGAATCTGCATCAAGAATTCTCTTAAGGGTTTAGTCAGCTCCATACCTTGGTAATAGAATCTGGGAGGTCTGGTATCTCTTTCCTCAGGACTCAATCTCCCAGCAACCCGCAAGGGTAGGCTGGAAATACCGGAGCTGGATTTTCTCGGCTGGAGAAAAAGACAGCGTCTCTCTCAGTGCGTCAAACGGGAGGGGCGGCTTCCGTGGGCTCTCGCATCAGCTGGGCTCTCGGGCAAGTAGATGGCCGCTCTGCTCCAAACCACCTTGTGTTTGCTTAAGGCAACAGTTAGTATATTTATACCTGAAAGGTGCCGAGTTTGACGTAAGGTTGGACATAAGACGTCACTAAGAACTAACAGTTCTTTCTGGACTCCAGGAGTTCTTGTTCAAATCAAAACAAAAGCAGGGGGGATTTCCCGGGCTGCTGGAGGCTTGGTTTGTTTAAAGAACGCGCTGTGCTTTCCATGAGTCAATGGGAGTAGCCATGCTGTGCTTTGGACTGCATGGGCTATTACTGAATATGGATCTGATTCTTATGCCTTTATCAGGATATTATTGATTATAACCTCATAAGGGCATAAATCGGGTATATCGAATTAGGGTCCTAGATAGAAACACAACAGGACCTGCAAACATACAA
>NW_028246906.1:172500-255221 GCF_964263255.1 Lissotriton vulgaris | reverse complement strand
TAGAGCCTTAACTTTGCACACTATTCTCTGGCGTCTACCTTGAAACTCAGATAACCATGACCCCCCAAAAGTCTCAAACATATGTGTCCTATTCGTAACAGTGTCAGGCAGCATATTGCAATACCTTTTAGCGACATCAAGGGCGAATATTATGTTTCATCCAAGCTCCCTTCATCAATGTCAGCACACATGTACATATTAAGGTTGTGTTTACCCGATTATAAAACATGGTGTTTCTGTTGCTGGAATTTGTCAGTCGCAGACATTGGCTTGCCATGCAATCTGTTTTCTCTTGTACAGTACATACTTTGAACTGAGTTGCCTCCAAGCATTTATAACTGGCCACTATTGAGAACTCTAGAGCAAAGGCTGAAGGCAGTGCAAATTTCTCACAGTGCCTGACAGTGGGTTAAAAAGGTGTTCAGAATACTTGGTCATCCAACCCTTGGCCTCTCTTCTGAACAGATAAATGGTCACTTACTCCAGTTGCAAATGTCATTCTGTACAACTCTGTGTGAAGGAGGTTTTGATGAGTAGTGTACCAGCAAGGGGAGCTTAGAGAGTTCAATCAGGATGGGGTGATACTATCCTATTTCTTCATCGCCTGAATGAGAGGTAAAGTGCTTTGTAGGGTGCCCAACTGCCTTTTAATATTGTTTATTGCTATCTCATTGTGTCCAGTCAGATAATTCACAATAACTTGTTGTAACGACCGGATTTTCAGACCAGATAGAATCAGCTCACCAAGACACCACCAATCCGGCTGAAACGTAACCACCTCCCTCTTCAGGACTTACTTAACATGGTACCTGGGTACCTACCTGGGAATGGGTAATTAGCAATATACAAGCTTATATCATCAAAAACACCACTAGATCTATAGGGATTACTAGAAATACTCACTGATTACTAAGGAATTCCATATTCCACATCACACTCATACCTTATAGTCTCGCGGCAACTCAGGCCCAGACTATGCTACCCTCCTCCTCATAGTGAAGGGGGCAGTTCTGATCATTTACCATTACACACTGACCTCAATCAGTGTTCACGCAAGCCACAATCCTGTGGGTATACACACCGTGTCCTCCCGGTGCTCTCTCTCTCTCTCTCTCTGTCAAGCCACAATCCTGTGGGTATCCACACCGTGTCCTCCCGGTGCTCTTCACTAACGCCACTACACAACGGCGATCACTATCCTATTGATACCTTTAACTCTCTCTCTCTCTCTCTGTGGGGAAGTTTCACTGTATACCACTGGGATACATTATTATAGGTTATGTGATAGATTGACAGTTCAATCCTCTCACACAAGAATGGCCAAATTACAATATGCAAAGGTTATTCTCTGATATAAGTGCTCCCTGCTCCCTTGCTCAGTTACCACTTACCCGGACGGGAAAGGCATCTGTCCACATAACAGCATCTGACTAGAAGAAAGGTTAACTTTATCATAAAAACAACAGTTACACAATGGTTCACTAAGAACTGGGGTTCCTTTATTACACAATAACAAATTATAACAACAATATAATATTGCAATAAAACATATAGCCTGAAAAGGAAAGGGAAGAATTAGAATGTGTGTGCACGCTAATAAGAAAGGGTCGACATCACCTTATGAGTACGAAGTCTGGACTCAGTGGTCATCTGGGTTCCCTTCTCATCTGTGCCTTGGCTCATCTTAGGATCACCCTTGCAGTCACGGATACACGTCTGCACCGCTATGCTCTGTCTCCTCTGCTCCCCTCCAAGTCATTGGAACCTCTCTCTTGTTCTCTGTATCGTCTGTCTCACTCTCGTCGTTCTGCACTACTCCTCTCTCCTCTCGATCACGAACTATCTTCACTTTCCGACTTCGATCTTATAAATCAGTTACTGCCGCTCTAGTATTCGTTCGCTCTGCTAACTTCTTCACTCAGCATTCTCTGATCTCAGCATCAAAGCTCGCCAGCTGCTCCAACTAAAGTAACTTCTATCTTTCTGAGAGATTATCAGTCTTCGGTATTTTCAGACTTCAAAATGGCGACTGTCTGCTTTAAGTTGATTAACTGCAATAATGCTAACGACTAGCTGCCGTCTACTAACTGACTGAATGAACTCTCCTCCTCTCTGTACTTTCGCTAATATAGAACCTTGTTCATGCATGGAAATTTCCAGCCAGTAACCTGCCGTCCACCAAATTCTTGTACCACCCCGTGCCAAGGACACGTTCTCAGCCGGCCGGCCTGATGTTTTGTCTTCGACACGAAGAAAAATACAGTCTTTCGATAAAGGCCAGTCCGAGCCGGTTCTCTCCAAGCGAACAAAACAACACCTTATAACTAAAACATTACATTTGACCTAAAAGCATCTCAAGCAGCCGTAGCAAAAAGAAAGATGGAGTCTCTCCCATTCGAGGCCTACAAGGCCCGAAGTAAGCATAAAGATGAATAAGTCTAACAGGAATATACTAGTAACCTTACAGAAGGACGGAATAATACTAATACTAAGGAATCTATCCCTTAGCATAAACTTATAGGCCCTAGAATAGAGAAAGGAATAGGGAATTATGTCAAACATCTTGTAAATAGGCCAAATCTAAGGCTCTAATCCCTCTATTAGAATGATAGTAGGCTAAAGTCACCTTCACTCAAAAAGGGAACAAAAACCCGGTCAGAACATTTCACCCTTGACTTTAGGCTATTAATTATTCGCTAAATGGAACTAAGATCTGTCGAAGAATAATATGAAACAAAGTTGACAGATCTATTTTTAGTACGCCATCTGCAAGTTTGAAGTAAAGAAGGAATACACTGAATAAAACAACAAATAGCAACTAAAATACAAATAGCAAGCAGGTTACCCCCTAATATCTGATGTAAAGAATGTAAGTCTGGTAACCAATTAAAGAGCCAGTCAAACCAACCCTGGTCGATGTGTTTTCTAACTTCTTTGGTCAAGTCTTGGAGTTTATCAATGTGAGCCTGAATCGACCTAGTGTGGTCTGATAGATTGAAACAGCAAAGACCTTCAAAGTCAGAACAGTCATGACCATTTTTAAGTAAAAGATAATCTATAGCAGCTCTATTTTGTAAAATTGCTCTGCGTTCACCCTGGGCATCTAATAGCAAGTCAGATAGAATCGTGGAAGTGTGATTGATGGATTTAACCATCCAACAGGCCATTTTCCCAATAGATTTAGCATGATATACTGCCAAAGCAGGGACACCTAAAATAGAGAAAGCTAAACTAAGATATTCAGATTCAGAAAATAAATGTAGTGTAGAGTCACAATTGTCATACAGCATCACGGACAATACGGGAATTCACATTAGGGTGTGAAGAAAACATTAGCAAGCTTAATCTAGTAATAGCACAGGGTCCTCCGGTGATATTTGCAGGAATATAAGGCCAAGATGTATTGCCACAAGAGAAAAGCCTTCCAGAAGGTAATAGCATTGTACGATAGTGGCTAGGGGTAACTACAACACTTTTGCAGGTGATATTGTTCCTAACTGAAGTACACGACTTCGGTTTTCTCCTGGAACATAAAGTTCTTTCATGATCTGTAAATGAAGTGGCACCTTTCAATTTTAAACAAACACATTCAATTATGGCACTTGGATCACATGTGAGGAAGAAACATAGATCACCCTGTGTAATATTATATGTGGTTATTTGAGAATGAATTGGTGGTACTGGGTCTAACAGCACAGTACATAAAGGACAGTATTCATGGGTCGCAAAATCACCTAGAATAATGTTAGGACAGGTATTAGATATATTGAAAATATGGGCAAGGGTCTCCAAAGAAGCTAGAACGGCAACCAAACAGGTCGCTAATATGTCTGTTACCGAACGCATCAGTGTCAAATAGAAATGTGGGGAGTTTGTCATTCTCCGTGCCAGGGTTGTCCAAAAGTTAGATGATGAATCCCACGCAGTAAAGGAACGTTGTACTCTGATTCTCAAATCAATCAAAGTCTGGGGGTTCCCTTCTCTCCCGACGTAGCGGGCCAAAAGGAGTCCAATGCCGGCACATCCTGCAACAGCAGTCCAGAGAATGATCTGAAAATAAAATCAAATACAGGCATTATTCATTCTCGTAAGTAACATTTATCAGCTGGGACAGCCTCCCAGCTATCTCTCCCTGGTCTCATGACAAGTACAGTATTATCATGACCGGTTGCAATATTTCAGCTTGCTCAGGGGGATTTTTAGGCGACTGCACCCATACTCTCGCTCCTGGATTATCGGTGGAGCCAAAACCTTTTTGTCCTTGAACAGTTAATAGAGTTGGGCCGGTGCCTTTCTGAATTTCACCCAAGTCTCCAGATAAAAATGGTACTTTACCTTTGGGGGCAGGTCTAGTGCCCGTGACAGAAAATGGCCCAAACATACTGGGGAGATTTCAAAATTATGATTACAAAAAGACCTTGTCTTGTGAGGGAGTCAACTGTGTTTTTGATCGAGGGCTGGGAGCCATCTGGGAAAATCTTCCTAACTCAGACATATCTGAAAACTAGAGACCTGGGGTTGTCCAGGGACGTGTGACTTGTGCGGATCCCCCAAAGTGTTTCTACACAGAATCCCCTGAAAACCTCAAATTTATCTGAAAAAATGACCTTTTTACTCACATTTCTGTATAGGAAAGTTGTGGGATCACCAGGCTGACACAAATTTCCTACCACCCAGGATTCCCCCAAGTCACCAGATAAAAATGTTACCTCACTTGGGTGGGCCAAGTACCCACAACATGCAAGGGTCCAAAACGTACTGTGGGGACATTAAAATGACTATTACAAAACTACCAGATTTTGCAAAGGGGGATCCTGAATTTGGGGTTGTGGGTTCTTTGTGTATCTAGGTAAACATACCAAACCCACAAATGTCTGAAAACTAGACACCCAGGGGAGTCCTGGGAGGTGCGGCTTGTGTGGATCCCCAATGCCTTCTTACCCAGAATCCCCTGCAAACATTGAATTTAGCTTTAGAAAATCACATTTTCCTTACATATCTGTGCGGGATCACTATGCCAGCACAACTGTCTTATGACCCAGCGTTCCCCTTGGTCGCCCAATAAAAACGATACCTCAATTGTGTGGGAGTCTGTTGGAAAGTGGATTATGAGTAGTGACAGACATGCATTTACCACTGGCAATAATACCATTACCAAAATACATGGCTCAGAATAGGTCTTAGAAAATTATTTCCATGCTTAACCCTTGGTAGCTTGGCTGGGAGCAGGCAGGCTTAACTACCAAAACGGGTATGTAAAACATTTAAAAACACCAATTCAGTAAATAATTAGGCTTCAACACAAAATAAAATTCCAACACCAATGTATAAAAATAGGAAATATTTCTATCTTCAAGATGACACCAAAACAAAAATAATCCACTGTAGGGATCCAGAGCTATGAATTATTAAAGATTAAACACTTTCTAGAGCTTAGAAACCGATTGTGCCACTTTTGGACATGTGGTTGCCCCTGACAGGTACCATTCACACTTTGCAATGTTTCTGGAGAATGTCTCATCAGACTTTGTGCAGCCTCCTCTAGTAGGCTGGATTCAGTGAGGAACTCCTTACTTAAGTTCCTCTTGCGGGATTCAAAACACAATCCAAGGGTCTGGAATCTCCAAGATGGGCCTTGAAAGTTTGGAACTTCAGTTCCCACAATCCACTTGGACAAAACCCTTACAAATCTACTGATAGCATTCCAGGCTGAGTATCCTTTGTGGTGATGGTCCATGTGAGCTCTGTTAACCTGTTGATTGCAGGGAGTCTATTCTTTAGTCCTTTTGAAGCAGCTTTGATCCACAGTCCTGTAGTTTCAGATTATGCTTCAGGCGCAGCCAGTCAGAGTGCAGGGCCTGGTTGGTGAAAAAATTTACTTCCAGCAGGGACACTTCTTCTTTCTTAAACTTAATGCAGCAGACCTGAGAGGTACTGCCCCTCTCAGACACTTATTCAGTGTTCTCTTTGGGCAAGCAGGAGGGCTCTCCTGTACAATGAGGTGCAGGGCAACTCCCCAGAGCATGACCACTCCCTCCAAAGTGTTGCACAATAATATCCCGGAAAGCACTATTTCTCTAAAATTCCCAATGTCAGAATTTTCAGCAGTGAGAGAAGAGCTGGCTAAACCTATCTCCAAGATGTCTCTCCTCTTTGCATCTGCTCATTCCTTCCTTAAGCCTAGAAGCTTGCTGGGTTCAAACAGGAGAGTTGCAAATAAAACTGGTATCTTCTGCCTGTCTACTTTTTCCATTAAAGGATACTGTTGATGAACCCTGCCATCCTAGAAGAGCCTATTAACCCCAGAGGCTCTTTATCACTTCATCAAAGGAGCTTGGCTAAACCACTTAACTCTGACCAATGGGGCAGACACAAGACCATGGTGTTGGATTTATCAATACCATTCTGGTAAGTCATTGATTGCTATATTTCTTTTTTTTTCCAGCAGAAATTATTAGTTAATACACTCTTGCCATGTTAGCCTATGTGGCAAGGGATTTGCAATGGGAAACATTACTTGGGCAATTTTTCCAACTTCAGGGCTCATAAAAACATCTATAGAATATGTAAAAAGTAGATTTCTCTTGGCCAATACTTCACAATCGTTCACACTTCACTCGATATCAACTATATAGAAAAACATAAACCAATTATAAATTCAACAAGAATCAAAAATAAATTTTGAATATGTTCATTTAATTAAAAAGTACAGTTTAAAATTGATAATAACAGTTCACAAAATATCTACACAATTTTACATAGCATGGAAAAAGAGAAAAAAAAAACATTCTTCCAGTATATAAAAGAGACAAAAGCAAGTGACAACATAAAAATCATCCAAATATGTTAATCTGATTGAATCAATTTCACAAGAGTCTACACAACCATGTCTGATTAGGCCCTAATGTTCCTCGTATTTAACAGTGCAAACCAAAAGGCAAGGCCTCAACGTGTTTTGGTGGGCTAAGAAGTTTTAAACCACCTTCTTCAGGACTTTGTATTTTCATTGTCTCTCATGTGATAGGCACATTATCAAAAATGCCTGTTTAAAGTACAAGAAATATATCAATTATTACATTAAAAATATAACTCCTAATAAAACTTTTCCAATTCAAAATTCATAATGAACAAAATTGAAAACATATATTACATATGAGAGTGACTTCTTGTACCAATTTATAACCACTTGTGGGGATTCACTCATGTTTCAGAACACCCATACACACCACTCAATTTAGGTTTCCCATGCACAATCAAATGTAAACCATTCTCATTCATTCTATTAATATTGTAATTTTATAATAGGTTTTTTAGGGAGGTATATTAGAAAACTCTCCCTACTCAAGGGTATCTTGCAGAGCTCAATTCATAAATCCGCGTGCTTCAACATCCTACGCATGCTACGGAAGATCTTCTGGTGGATCCCCACCGAGACCAGGAAGACCGTCACCCAGGCCCTCGTCACCAGTCGACTGGACTACGGCAACGCCCTCTACGCCGGTACCACCGCCAAGCTCCAGAAGAGACTCCAGCGGATCCAGAACGCCTCAGCCAGACTCATCCTCGACATCCCACGAACCAGCCATATCTCCGGACATCTGACAGACCTGCATTGGCTCCCCGTCAACAAAAGAATCACCTTCCGCCTCCTCACCCACGCACACAAAGCCCTACACGACCAAGGCCCGAGCTACCTCAATAACCGAATCAACTTCTATGCTCCCAAACGCCACCTCCGATCAGCCAACCACGCCCTCGCCGCCGTCCCCCGCATCCGAAGAGCGACAACAGGAGGAAGGTCCTTCTCCTACCTGGCCGCAAAGACCTGGAACTCCCTCCCGACCGACCTGCGCCTGACCCAAGACCACCTCTCCTTCAGGAAGAAGTTGAAGACCTGGCTGTTCGAGCAGTAACGGCACCCCCTCCCCCCAGCGCCTTGAGACCCTACGGGTAAGTAGTGCGCTCTATAAATGTCTTTGATTGATTGATAAACTGCGAACATATCATGTAATTTTTAGCGTGAAGGAAACAATTGCCATATATTTCTCTTGTATCTTTTGGGGGTCGCAGAGAAGAGAAAGAGAAAAGTGACTTCTCATTTATCTAATAGATTATCATGCTCAAATAATATACCTTAATGTGTCGCCTTTTAATCTGGGTCAATAAATTCCCAGTATTTTTCCATTTGAAGAAATCTATGTCTTCCTTATCACTCAATTTAAAAAGAGTTCTAATAAAAGGAAGTAAAAAGAATATATTGTTTTAAATTTCAAAGCCAATATTCTAATTGTTGTAAACAAAATATCTTGCCAAACTGTGAGCATAACCCACCTTGAAAATGATAAATAATTAACAATGAATCACAATGGCAATAGCCAAAGGCCTTATTAAGGCAAACTCCACATAACGCGTGATGATCCTAAAGAAGAATGTAAAATGAGAGACATAATTATTATGTAATATCTAATTGAGATAAACTAAATAAACGTTATATTACGTTAGAGATATGAAGGAATACAACATACCTCCCAATATAATAGGCTTCACATAAACGGTTAAAGGCTTTTTCGTTTTATTAAAATATGACAATAATTCTTTAAAATGTACGCACAGTGCTCCTTAAACAACTGGGTAATGCCCCACTGATGTAAATCATATCTGGGGAAATAACTGTAAGAGTCTTGGAAACCTGACTTTTCAGTTCGACATGAAACAAAACGGATATGGCATTTATTAGAAAAAGTCATGACTCAAGCCATTTCAAAGGGTAAACTAACAAAGAGAATGGAGTGGCAATTTGAAGTCAAAATCAACGATAGTTATTTTTAAACCGCTATATACAAGTTTAAATGTTAAACTATCAAGGAGATTAAAGAAGTAAATTGAAGGTGAAATCACCAGAGGTTATTTTTATTTTTAAACCGCTACAAACAGAGTATTGCCCCATATTCCTTGCTCCTAACCTTTAGGTTTAGATAAACCGAGCATTGTGCATCATTCAGTTACTCTTTGCGGTAGAAAAATGGAAGCGTCTAACATGGGTATATATTTGCGCATAACGGCGCCCAACAATAGCTGCCTGACTTTGCACCTAGCGTCATCAGGGTGCGACAAGGTGCCCATTTGTCAGGAAGTTGCTTAAAGCGATAGCACAATTTAACGAGCTCTATCATAATAAGCCAGTTTTTAATAAACATGTTGACGCGAACCTTGTATCTTGCTAAAACATTTTTATTTGTATTTATTTTTACTGGTAAAAAAGGTTCTATATATCAAAAAGACAGAGCTGGAGATACTTATTTCAAGATCAAACAATGCCCTTATATTATATTTTTTAATAATTTCCAAGATAAAAAGATGGTTGAAAGTGAAACAAAGTTGGGACCTTATTATGGTCATATATTAACGGTCCCCTCAAAGTTTAGCCAACGCCGATACACCCAAAATACAGCGGGGTCCTGGCCGGTACAAGGCCACACTACAAAACTTGAAGATATGGAAATACTCATTAGTGGTTTTGACACAATACTACATTATTTTTGTGCTAATATATGGAGTAGAAATTATAAAAACACAAATATATTAAGCTAATCAATTTCATCCAGTCTTCTTTTGAGTTTAGCCCTGTTTTGACTGTGTCTAAAGTGGAGATATACCACTTTTTGCGATTTTTTCACTTTGTGGTTTGATTACCTCCTCTCATGTTGCCCTTAATTTTCTCAATGATGAACCATTTGAACACGGAACAAGTATGGCCAGTTTTTTTTAAATGGTCCACTAAAGGATCAATCAATTAGGTGTTTGATAAGCGTGATTACTCTCCCGTAAGGGTCTCAAGGTAATGGGGGGTGGGGGGTCACAGGTTCCTGTCCATCAAGGAGGGGGTCTTCATAGAGCCAGGTTTTGAAGTTTCTTGTGAAGATGGGGAGCGATGTTATGTGTCTGAGGTGGAGCGGAAGGTGGCTCCAGGCTCTGGCCGCGTAGAAGAAGAAGGGGCAGCCTCACAAACTGGTCTTTCTGCTGTGGGGGACAATGGCGTAGGAGAGCTGGGCTGATCGTGGGGTCCTTTGTGGTGCGTGGAATTCGAGTTTGCTGTTCAGGTATGCTGGTCCGGTGTTGTAGAGGGCCTTGTGAGCATGGGTTAGCATCTTGAAGGTGACTCTAGCTTCGATGGGGAGCCAGTGGAGTGTGCGCAGGTGCTGGGAGATGTGGCAGTGTCCTGGCAGGTTGAGGACCAGTCTTGAGGCGGCGTTTTGGATGTTCTGTAGCTTGCGATGAGGTTTTTGTTTATTACGGCATAGAGTGCGTTGCCGTAGTTGAGCCTGCTGGTGACCAGGGTGTGAGTAACAGTCTTTCTGTGTTCGAGGGGATCCATTTGAAGGTCTTAAGTAGGAGGCGGAGGGTGTGAAAGAAGGAGGATGAGACAGAGTTGATCTGGTGGTCCATTTTGAGCTCTGAGTCCAGGATGATTCCCAGGTTGCGTGCGTGGTCCGTGGGGTTGGGCGGGCTTCCGAGGGCGGGGGCCACCAGGTGTTGTTCCAGGCATCGGTGTTTGGGTGCTTCCGTTTTGTTCATTTTTAGTTGTAGACAGCTGTTTTTTATCCATTTGGTGATGGGAGCTAAGGGTTCTAAGGGGTCAAAAATGGAAATGATGTTGCAGGCCATGATACGTAAAATGAATGCCATGGATAAGAGATTGGATAAGGTTGATAGCCTAGATGCTCGATTGATGGAGAGGATTGATGATATCACATCACAGGCCCACGCGGTAGACCCAAACGGCAGATTGCTGTGCCTTTGCCAGATGGGGATTCCGACTCCTCGCCTAAAAGGAACAAGACCAAGAGATTGAGGCGCTGCACCTGTGGCTGTTCCCACTACCCCCGAGCCGGTAGTCCCAGCTCCCGTGGCACCGGCTCCTGCCTTGCCATCAGGGGCCCCTCCTGTCGGCCCGGCCCCGCCTGCCCCTGTTTGCCCACTTCCGTTGCCTCCCGTGCCGGCACCCATAGGGCCCCCCCCCGCCGGTGGTGCCGGATTCTGAAGCTCCGAACCCAGCCGAGCTAACTGTGCAGATAGAGGCTTTACTTCCTTGGTTGCAGAAGGGGGGTATGATGACCTCAACGCTAGACCATACCGCTGAGGCGGCCAAGATGGAGGAAAAGATTAGGGCGGTAACAGTTGCGAGTGGGGCTGCGGGTTCCATTTCTCCTTCTCCTGCAGGTATGGATGCCGCTCGACCGAATGGAAATGACGCGGGACCGGCCCCAGTGTCCGGTAATGGTAAGGAGGTGGCCCTGCCTCTCTTAGAGGACGGCATGATCCTGTCTAGGAGCAAATATTTAGCGCAACATGTTTCTCGAGCGGTGAAAGAAATTATTTGGGCGGGAAAGTATATTTATATTTTCTCTCTGTTATTGGACAATAGGGAAATGGAGAATGGCAAAATACTTAAGGAATGGATGCACCCTAGTGAATGGAGAGTACAGTGGGTGAAGTTTAGGGTGGAGGAAGCTCTGGTTAATTGGATCAGGGCCTTCTCCATCCTTACGCCTATCACTGTTGAATGCCCTCCTAATGTAATGGCGGCAATGGCTTGCTACCAGAGCAAGATTGTAGGGTGGAGCGAGCAGTACCCTGGGGAAGCATGGAAGGAATATGATGTAAATTTCAGGAAATCTAAGGAATTTGATTTGTCATTGACATGCGACAAGGTTGACTCGCTGTCGTGGCATAAGCAGTTCTCAGGGAACAGGGCCCCTGCCCAGCCTACTAGTGTAGCCAGTGTGTTCCCCGCTAAATCCCAGCAGCCCTTTCGTGCAGCACAGGGGAATGAGTTCCTGGGGAAGAATAGGGGGGGCGGGGAAAGGAAAGGTGTGTGTTGGGACTTTAATAAGCGCTCCTGTACGAGGCCGATTTAGAAAAGGGGGTGGTGATGAACAGAGTGTCTGAGTTAAACAGACCACTCTTACCCAGTCCAAAGATCAGGGCTTGATCCATCACCGTTATTTATCTCACTGCCCCATCCCAGCTCAGAACCTGGCTATATGCAAATCAGTCTGTCCCTGGCCCAGTGCATCATGGGAACAGGGCAGACTAAACTACCAAGCCAATTCTTCACCAGAAAGGAGACAAGCTACCGGGGACCGGTTTCTGGCATTTCAGCCTTCTTCGGCCCGGCTTGCTTGAATCCTGATGGAGCAGTGAGAAAGGGACTCATGTCTGAGTATACCCTGCCACACCTATAGTGGCCAAAAACGATTTAGAAAAGGGGGTGGTGATGAACAGAGTGTCTGAGTTAAACAGACCACTCTTACCCAGTCCAAAGATCAGGGCTTGATCCATCACCGTTATTTATCTCACTGCCCCATCCCAGCTCAGAACCTGGCTATATGCAAATCAGTCTGTCCCTGGCCCAGTGCATCATGGGAACAGGGCAGACTAAACTACCAAGTCAATTCTTCACCAGAAAGGAGACAAGCTACTGGGGACCGGTTTCTGGCATTTCAGCCTTCTTCGGCCCGGCTTGCTTGAATCCTGATGGAGCAGTGAGAAAGGGACTCATGTCTGAGTATACCCTGCCACACCTATAGTGGCCAAAAACGATTTAGAAAAGGGGGTGGTGATGAACAGAGTGTCTGAGTTAAACAGACCACTCTTACCCAGTCCAAAGATCAGGGCTTGATCCATCACCGTTATTTATCTCACTGCCCCATCCCAGCTCAGAACCTGGCTATATGCAAATCAGTCTGTCCCTGGCCCAGTGCATCATGGGAACAGGGCAGACTAAACTACCAAGCCAATTCTTCACCAGAAAGGAGACAAGCTACCGGGGACCGGTTTCTGGCATTTCAGCCTTCTTCGGCCCGGCTTGCTTGAATCCTGATGGAGCAGTGAGAAAGGGACTCATGTCTGAGTATACCCTGCCACACCTATAGTGGCCAAAAACGATTTAGAAAAGGGGGTGGTGATGAACAGAGTGTCTGAGTTAAACAGACCACTCTTACCCAGTCCAAAGATCAGGGCTTGATCCATCACCGTTATTTATCTCACTGCCCCATCCCAGCTCAGAACCTGGCTATATGCAAATCAGTCTGTCCCTGGCCCAGTGCATCATGGGAACAGGGCAGACTAAACTACCAAGCCAATTCTTCACCAGAAAGGAGACAAGCTACCGGGGACCGGTTTCTGGCATTTCAGCCTTCTTCGGCCCGGCTTGCTTGAATCCTGATGGAGCAGTGAGAAAGGGACTCATGTCTGAGTATACCCTGCCACACCTATAGTGGCCAAAAACGATTTAGAAAAGGGGGTGGTGATGAACAGAGTGTCTGAGTTAAACAGACCACTCTTACCCAGTCCAAAGATCAGGGCTTGATCCATCACCGTTATTTATCTCACTGCCCCATCCCAGCTCAGAACCTGGCTATATGCAAATCAGTCTGTCCCTGGCCCAGTGCATCATGGGAACAGGGCAGACTAAACTACCAAGCCAATTCTTCACCAGAAAGGAGACAAGCTACCGGGGACCGGTTTCTGGCATTTCAGCCTTCTTCGGCCCGGCTTGCTTGAATCCTGATGGAGCAGTGAGAAAGGGACTCATGTCTGAGTATACCCTGCCACACCTATAGTGGCCAAAAACGATTTAGAAAAGGGGGTGGTGATGAACAGAGTGTCTGAGTTAAACAGACCACTCTTACCCAGTCCAAAGATCAGGGCTTGATCCATCACCGTTATTTATCTCACTGCCCCATCCCAGCTCAGAACCTGGCTATATGCAAATCAGTCTGTCCCTGGCCCAGTGCATCATGGGAACAGGGCAGACTAAACTACCAAGCCAATTCTTCACCAGAAAGAAGACAAGCTACCGGGGACCGGTTTCTGGCATTTCAGCCTTCTTCGGCCCGGCTTGCTTGAATCCTGATGGAGCAGTGAGAAAGGGACTCATGTCTGAGTATACCCTGCCACACCTATAGTGGCCAAAAACGATTTAGAAAAGGGGGTGGTGATGAACAGAGTGTCTGAGTTAAACAGACCACTCTTACCCAGTCCAAAGATCAGGGCTTAATCCATCACCGTTATTTATCTCACTGCCCCATCCCAGCTCAGAACCTGGCTATATGCAAATCAGTCTGTCCCTGGCCCAGTGCATCATGGGAACAGGGCAGACTAAACTACCAAGCCAATTCTTCACCAGAAAGGAGACAAGCTACCGGGGACAGGTTTCTGGCATTTCAGCCTTCTTCGGCCCGGCTTGCTTGAATCCTGATGGAGCAGTGAGAAAGGGACTCATGTCTGAGTATACCCTGCCACACCTATAGTGGCCAAAAACGATTTAGAAAAGGGGGTGGTGATGAACAGAGTGTCTGAGTTAAACAGACCACTCTTACCCAGTCCAAAGATCAGGGCTTGATCCATCACCGTTATTTATCTCACTGCCCCATCCCAGCTCAGAACCTGGCTATATGCAAATCATGTCTGTCCCTGGCCCAGTGCATCATGGGAACAGGGCAGACTAAACTACCAAGCCAATTCTTCACCAGAAAGGAGACAAGCTACCGGGGACCGGTTTCTGGCATTTCAGCCTTCTTCGGCCCGGCTTGCTTGAATCCCGGGAGCTTGTTTGCTTCCCAGTGTAAGAATTGGCTTTTGTAGTTTGGTTTGCCCTGTTCCCATCATGCACTGGGACAGGAACAGACTAATTTGCATACAGCCAGGTTCTGAAACTGGGATGGTGCAGTGAGCTAAAAAACGGTGTTGGATCTAGCCCTGATCTCTTGACTGGGTGAGAGCTTTCTGCTTAATTCAGAGACTCTGTCCCTCACCACCCCTTGTTGTAAATATTTTTGTCCACCCTAAGCGTGGAAGGGTATTCTCAGATGTGAGACCCTTGCTCATTGCACCATCAGGATTCAAGCAAACCGGGCCGAAGACGGCTGTAATGCCAGAAACCGGTCCCCGGGAGCTTGTTTCCTTCCCAGTGTAAGAATTGGCTTTTGTAGTTTGGTTTGCCCTGTTCCCATCATGCACTGGGACAGGAACAGACTAATTTGCATACAGCCAGGTTCTGAAACTGGGATGGTGCAGTGAGCTAAAAAACGGTGTTGGATCTAGCCCTGATCTCTTGACTGGGTGAGAGCTTTCTGCTTAATTCAGAGACTCTGTCCCTCACCACCCCTTGTTGTAAATATTTTTGTCCACCCTAAGCGTGGAAGGGTATTCTCAGATGTGAGACCCTTGCTCATTGCACCATCAGGATTCAAGCAAACCGGGCCGAAGACGGCTGTAATGCCAGAAACCGGCCCCCGGGAGCTTGTTTCCTTCCCAGTGTAAGAATTGGCTTTTGTAGTTTGGTTTGCCCTGTTCCCATCATGCACTGGGACAGGAACAGACTAATTTGCATACAGCCAGGTTCTGAAACTGGGATGGTGCAGTGAGCTAAAAAACGGTGTTGGTTCTAGCCCTGATCTCTTGACTGGGTGAGAGCTTTCTGCTTAATTCAGAGACTCTGTCCCTCACCACCCCTTGTTGTAAATATTTTTGTCCACCCTAAGCGTGGAAGGGTATTCTCAGATGTGAGACCCTTGCTCATTGCACCATCAGGATTCAAGCAAACCGGGCCGAAGACGGCTGTAATGCCAGAAACCGGTCCCCGGGAGCTTGTTTCCTTCCCAGTGTAAGAATTGGCTTTTGTAGTTTTGTTTGCCCTGTTCCCATCATGCACTGGGACAGGAACAGACTAATTTGCATACAGCCAGGTTCTGAAACTGGGATGGTGCAGTGAGCTAAAAAACGGTGTTGGATCTAGCCCTGATCTCTTGACTGGGTGAGAGCTTTCTGCTTAATTCAGAGACTCTGTCCCTCACCACCCCTTGTTGTAAATATTTTTGTCCACCCTAAGCGTGGAAGGGTATTCTCAGATGTGAGACCCTTGCTCATTGCACCATCAGGATTCAAGCAAACCGGGCCGAAGACGGCTGTAATGCCACAAACCGGTCCCCGGGAGCTTGTTTCCTTCCCAGTGTAAGAATTGGCTTTTGTAGTTTGGTTTGCCCTGTTCCCATCATGCACTGGGACAGGAACAGACTAATTTGCATACAGCCAGGTTCTGAAACTGGGATGGTGCAGTGAGCTAAAAAACGGTGTTGGATCTAGCCCTGATCTCTTGACTGGGTGAGAGCTTTCTGCTTAATTCAGAGACTCTGTCCCTCACCACCCCTTGTTGTAAATATTTTTGTCCACCCTAAGCGTGGAAGGGTATTCTCAGATGTGAGACCCTTGCTCATTGCACCATCAGGATTCAAGCAAACCGGGCCGAAGACGGCTGTAATGCCAGAAACCGGTCCCCGGGAGCTTGTTTCCTTCCCAGTGTAAGAATTGGCTTTTGTAGTTTGGTTTGCCCTGTTCCCATCATGCACTGGGACAGGAACAGACTAATTTGCATACAGCCAGGTTCTGAAACTGGGATGGTGCAGTGAGCTAAAAAACGGTGTTGGATCTAGCCCTGATCTCTTGACTGGGTGAGAGATTTCTGCTTAATTCGGAGACTCTGTCCCTCACCACCCCTTGTTGTAAATATTTTTGTCCACCCTAAGCGTGGAAGGGTATTCTCAGATGTGAGACCCTTGCTCATTGCACCATCAGGATTCAAGCAAACCGGGCCGAAGACGGCTGTAATGCCAGAAACCGGTCCCCGGGAGCTTGTTTCCTTCCCAGTGTAAGAATTGGCTTTTGTAGTTTGGTTTGCCCTGTTCCCATCATGCACTGGGACAGGAACAGACTAATTTGCATACAGCCAGGTTCTGAAACTGGGATGGTGCAGTGAGCTAAAAAACGGTGTTGGATCTAGCCCTGATCTCTTGACTGGGTGAGAGCTTTCTGCTTAATTCAGAGACTCTGTCCCTCACCACCCCTTGTTGTAAATATTTTTGTCCACCCTAAGCGTGGAAGGGTATTCTCAGATGTGAGACCCTTGCTCATTGCACCATCAGGATTCAAGCAAACCGGGCCGAAGACGGCTGTAATGCCAGAAACCGGTCCCCGGGAGCTTGTTTCCTTCCCAGTGTAAGAATTGGCTTTTGTAGTTTGGTTTGCCCTGTTCCCATCATGCACTGGGACAGGAACAGACTAATTTGCATACAGCCAGGTTCTGAAACTGGGATGGTGCAGTGAGCTAAAAAACGGTGTTGGATCTAGCCCTGATCTCTTGACTGGGTGAGAGCTTTCTGCTTAATTCAGAGACTCTGTCCCTCACCACCCCTTGTTGTAAATATACCTGTACGAGGCCGGCCGGCACATGTAGATTTAGACATGCCTGTGCAATCTGCGGTCACACCTCCCATCCCGAGACAACATGCAGATCGAGAAATGGTAATCAGAGTCAGAGAGGGGGAAAGAAACCAGAATAGCGTAGAATTCACGGTTGGCCCCTCCCCCATTAATGTCCAGGCAATGATCCCATGGTTGAACAGAAACCCAGACCACGCTGCGGCTGCCCTACTACAGGAAGGTTTCTCCCAAGGATTCCGGATCCCGGCAGGGGGATACACAGGCAGCGCACATTGTAGGAATCAGTTATCAGTACAGCATAATCCTGCAGTAGTGATTGCTAAGATTCAAAAGGAGTTGTCCATGGACAGGATAGCTGGGCCATTCCTGGAAGTCCCAGTGCCCGGCTTTGTGTGTTCACCATTGGGTGTAGTCCCCAAGAAGGAGAAGGGCGAGTTTAGACTGATTCGCAACTTATTGGCACCAAGAGGGGCGTCCTTGAATGATGCGATAGACGAGGGTATTTGTAGTGTGAAGTACACTTCTTTTGACCAAGCAGTGGAGCTATTGCGGGGGCTGGGCCGGGGCACTCTCATGGCTAAATTGGACATTGAATCTGCCTTTCGTCTGTTACCGGTACATCCTTTGAACCACCACCTCCTTGGTTTTGCTTTTGATGGCAATTTTTACATGGACAAATGCATGCCTATGGGTTGTTCGATTTCTTGTGCATACTTTGAGACTTTTAGCTCTTTCTTAGAGTGGGTCATGAGACAGTCCACGGGCCACGAACAGGTCATGCATTATTTGGACAACTTCCTTTTCCTGGGAGCGGCGGGGACTCGGGAGTGTGCCTGGGCATTGCAGGAATTTTGCGTGCTCATGCGGGCTTTCGGGGTTCCGCTAACGCCTGGGAAGACGGTTGACCCGTCCACCTGTTTGGAATCTTTTGATATCGAAATTGATTCATTGGAAGGGTGCTTCAGGTTACCCAAAGACAAAGTGTTTAAGTTCAAGGCGGCCCTGCGCCAGTGCCTACTCAAGGACAAGGTTACCTTGTAGCAGCTACAGGAGATGGTGGGTCAATTGAACTTTGCAATGCGAGTCATCCCAATGGCACGCCCCTTCTCTCGGTCAATTGCCCAAGCCATGAAGAGTTTGAGAGAGAAACATCACCGCACTAGGTTGTCATCCGAGGTTTGCTAGGATATGCGGATATGGACGGCATTCCTGGAGTACTTCAATGGCAGGATAGTGTGGCCTGGCCCCCCCACGACATCAGCAGAGTTGGGTTTATGGACGGACGCTGCTGGTAGCGTGGGCTTTGGCGCCATCCTGGCGACCAAGTGGGTCGCCCAGAGATGGCCTGAGGAATGGGTGTCGTGGGGATTGACCACCAACATCGGATTCCTGGAACTATTCCCGATATGGGTAGCACTGATGGTCTGGCCGGAGCACCTTAGCTATCAGTCGGTGGTGTTCTGGTCGGATAACATGAGCGTGGTAGAATGCATTAACCAACAAGCGGCACAGTGTACTTTCATACTGTGCTTGGTAAAGGAGATTGTGCTACAATGTTTAGAATGGAATGTGATTTTCAGAGCCAAACATGTGCCAGGCCTTCTCAACAATGCAGCTGACACCCTTTCTCGCTTTAAAATGCAGGTATTCAGGGAGCAGCTACTAGCAGCAGACCCATCGCCAGCACCTTTTCCGGTTGCTCTCTGGCAGATTGGTGCCCCAGACTACTGCACCTCATGGCATCTAGCTTAGCCCCCAGGACCAAGACAGCATACGAAGTGGCGTTCTTGTCTTACCGTACTTTATTAGGGCACAATTGGTAGGCTAGCTGGGCACAGGAGGACAGTTTTGCTGCATACCTAGAGTTGATGCACAGGGAAGGGCACTCGGTGGCAGCTGTAAACAGGCACCGGGTGGCAGTTTCCTTCTTCGCACAAGCCAAGGGCATAAGGGACCCTACGAACACGTTTGTAGTGCGCAAGGCGTTGAGGTGCTGGCGTCGCATACAGGGGCACTCGACAGATTTGAGAAAGCCGATAGGGCTGGTATAGCTCCCAGCCCTGTTGTTAGAACTCCAGGGCGTCTGTAGCTCAACATGGGAGGTGCTGCTTTTCAAAGCAGCATTCACACTACCATTCTATGGAGCTCTAAGGATAGGCGAGCTGGTAGCAGCGTCAAAGGGTGACAAAACGGGCGGCCTTCAAGTAGCCTGTGTGGTGATCCAGGATGATACAATGTGGGTGACAATTCAAAGATCGAAAACCGACCAGGGGGGAAGGGGGGATACCATAGTGCTTCACCGGGCTCGGACCAACCCTTGTTGCCCAGTCTCGCATGTAGAGACTTTTAGAAGGCAGCGGGAGGGTACGCTGGGGGGGCACTATTGTGTCACACGGATGGTACACCATTGACCAGGTATCAGTTTAGGAGAGTCCTGGAGCTGGCGGTCGCAAAAGCAGGCCTGGATCCCCTGGCATTTGGCACACATTCTTTCAGAATTGGGACAGCAATTGAGGCAGTTGTAAGGGGACTCCCAGTCGAAAATGTTAAAAGGATTGGGTGATGGTCATCTGAGTGTTACAAACCTTATGTTCGTATTGACATGTTGTGACATGGCCTGATGACTCACGCTTGGTATTTTTTGGTTTTGCAGTTTCTCGAACCTGTCACGCGGGGGAGGAACTCGCCGAATGTCGGCAAGAAACATCAGCTTTGCAACACAAGCAACGAGAAGATCAATGGACATTGGTGACTTGGATTGTGGGCCACTCTTATGTTCGGCGCGCAAAAAAATGGTTTCTTTCAGGTGAAACGAGGGGAAGGGCTGAGGAAAAGGGGTTCTCTGTTTCCTTCTTTGGGAGGGGAGGCTTAGGCATTAGACAGTTCAAAGACTACTTTCTGGAACTATTATCTCAGCAACCTGCTCCCCCGTCAGTGGTGATACTTCACCTGGGGGAGAATGATTTGACCAAACTAGGGAGGCGCATCCTGATAGAAGAAATCATCTCCACTGCTGTGTTGGTGTCCAGAACATGCGCGGGTTGCAGGGTAGTCTGGTCGCAACTTATTCCTCGTTGGCAGTGGCGAGGGGGGGACTCGGTCAAGGCGTTGAATCACTCCGTAAAGAGGATCAACACACAGTTGGACAAATTGTTTTGAGCCCCCCATTTGCAGACGATTCCTCACGGGTGTATTTGGGGGGAGCATTTCTACCTGCGGGATGGGGTGCACTTGACTGAGGCTGGGAATGTCTTGTGGTCGAACAACATATTGGCATGGCTAGAGGGATTTGCGAGGTGAACATGACCTTTCTTAGGAGTAGGAAGGGGGAGGCATCATCCTTTGGAGGTGTCTGCCCAGGGGGAAGAGGGGTCACTGGCCCCTCCTAGAACTTCAGGGGCAGCTGGTGATGCGAGTTAGGGCCCTTCTTCAGTGGTTAAATGGAGTTCATGGGGTGGACCGAGTAATTTTCGGGCTCGGCTGCATGGGTGGACCGAGTAATTAACGGGCTCGGCTGCATGGGTGGACTGAGTAATTAACGGGCTTGGCTGCATGGGTGGACCGAGTAATTAACGGGCTCGGCTGCATGGGTGGACCGGGTAATTAAAGGGCCCGGCTGCGCATGTGCACCTGCGGTAAGGGCGCAGCTTGTAAGATCTGACACCGGTTAGCGACCTTGCCATATGGCTATAAATGTTAGTATGCAAAAATTTTCAGATGAGGATGTTAGATTCGGTTAGGAAACAAGCTGTATTAGAATCTTGTTAAGGTTAGCCGATCACACTTGTCGATATGAATGTATCTAAATGTTCCTGAATATTTTTGCATAAAAATTTTATATTTTGTTTAACAATTTTATTATTTTGTATCTTAAGAAATACGGCCGTGGGGTCTTGCGATCCCCCGCCTTCCAAAGAAAAATCATGTTCCATGTCGATGTGTTCTGGGTTGATGTGGGTATACAGGGAGAGGGGCGGTAGCCGTCACTGACCATGTTAGCAGACGATAGTTTTTGGCGAAAACCGATGTTTTCGCCGGAAACTAACGTCTACTAAAATGCAGACTTAGGCATACCTATTATGGGGGTGGTTTGTGCTGATACGACCATGTTGGTCGTATCTGCAAGGTTATTACCGTTTTGCAGGGAATATCGCTGGAAAAACAGTGAGTCTCCCTGCAAAACGACGATCTCCCCTCTATTGTCGATAATTATATCGCCCTGGGGAAATGAGTTGTAAATTACGCGCTAACAAGGCGATATAATCAAGCGATAGATGGCGATAAATAGAAAAGCGGTAAGCGCGCTTTGTTTCTATTTATCGCTGTCCTTGTTGATATGCCCATTTGTTGTGTGAGAGCAGGGTAAATACAAAATGTAAGTCCAACGGAAATAAAGAGCAGTTCAGATGCAAAAGGTGGATTTGGCTCTGTCTCGGCTTACCTTCTGACTTAGAAGAAATTCTGAAGAAAAGCCCATGAGAAGGTAGAGCTCAGCAGGCCATGGTAGTACCCTATGTCCAGGGAGGAGTTGTAGAGGAACACTGGATGAGGTCTGGGTGAAGACATCCATGATGGCAGGAAAAAGCTCAAGGTAGGAGAAGCCGGATTTCCAGGTCAAGCAGGTTGACGCGTGTCACTGTCGAGGCCGGTGAAGATGTTTACCTTTACCATCAGACTTAGACAACCTTTTGGAAGTTGAAAACCTCCAGTGCATTGAAGCTGCAGGCCCTGGCTAAAGAGGGCTCTACACGACCAGATACCGTCACTCGGAGACCCTACTGAACAGTATTTGCTGATTTGGAGAAGATACTATCATGAGCTACCATGTTGTCAGGCCGACTTGTGAGGCGCCTTGGGTGGATCTGCTGGCAGGTAGGTCCCAGTTTTCTGTCTTCTGTGTTTCTAAAGCCCAACAATTAGGGCCAGACAGGGGCAGCACTTGTAACACCACTGCCAAGGGTCCAGGACTTGTTATAGTATCACTTAGGAGGTTAGGACTCACCCCTGAAATGGTCAAGTGCTGGGTTCAAGGTCACTTGTTATGTCCCAGTACTGCACGTAATAGGCCACCAACTAGCCCTCGGAGTCAAAAAAGGGGGTGGGGTCGCACACCACTCACTCACCAGCGGGATCGCCCCTAAGGACTATGGTCAGTGTAGTTTTGTATTCCGCGATGTATCTTTCTTCGCCATCCCTGGACACGTGTTTCGGGGTATTTACCCCTCATCAGCAGGGAATAGGCCATCTTCTTATCTTCTGGGGTTGCCGGTGGCTGCCAAATATTGCCAGGTCTAGTACCACACGGGCGCGCGGGTGCGGGGTCCCAGGCTCGTCAGCCCGCTTAAATATTTCAAAAAAGGGGGTGGGGTCGCACACCACTCACTCACCAGCGGGATCGCCCCTAAGGACTATGGTCAGTGTAGTTTTGTATTCCGCGATGTATCTTTCTTCGCCATCCCTGGACACGTGTTTCGGGGTATTTACCCCTCATCAGCAGGGAATAGGCCATCTTCTTATCTTCTGGGGTTGCCGGGGGCTGCCAAATATTGCCAGGTCTAGTACCACACGGGCGCGCGGGTGCGGGGTCCCAGGCTCGTCAGGGATGGCGAAGATGGATACATCGCAGAATACTTAACTACACAGACCACAGTCCTTAGGGGCGATCCCGCTGGTGAGTGAGTGGTGTGCGACCCCACCCCCTTTTTGAAATATTTAAGCGGGCTGACGAGCCTGGGACCCCGCACCCGCGCGCCCGTGTGGTACTAGACCTGGCAATATTTGGCAGCCACCGGCAACCCCAGAAGATAAGAAGATGGCCTATTCCCTGCTGATGAGGGGTAAATACCCCGAAACACGTGTCCAGGGATGGCAAAGATGGATACATCGCAGAATACTTAACTACACAGACCACAGTCCTTAGGGGCGATCCCGCTGGTGAGTGAGTGGTGTGCGACCCCACCCCCTTTTTGAAATATTTAAGCGGGCTGACGAGCCTGGGACCCCGCACCCGCGCGCCCGTGTGGTACTAGACCTGGCAATATTTGGCAGCCACCGGCAACCCCAGAAGATAAGAAGATGGCCTATTCCCTGCTGATGAGGGGTAAATACCCCGAAACACGTGTCCAGGGATGGCGAAGATGGATACATCGCAGAATACTTAACTACACAGACCACAGTCCTTAGGGGCGATCCCGCTGGTGAGTGAGTGGTGTGCGACCCCACCCCCTTTTTGAAATATTTAAGCGGGCTGACGAGCCTGGGACCCCGCACCCGCGCGCCCGTGTGGTACTAGACCTGGCAATATTTGGCAGCCACCGGCGACCCCAGAAGATAAGAAGATGGCCTATTCCCTGCTGATGAGGGGTAAATACCCCGAAACACGTGTCCAGGGATGGCGAAGATGGATACATCGCAGAATACTTAACTACACAGACCACAGTCCTTAGGGGCGATCCCGCTGGTGAGTGAGTGGTGTGCGACCCCACCCCCTTTTTGAAATATTTAAGCGGGCTGACGAGCCTGGGACCCCGCACCCGCGCGCCCGTGTGGTACTAGACCTGGCAATATTTGGCAGCCACCGGCAACCCCAGAAGATAAGAAGATGGCCTATTCCCTGCTGATGAGGGGTAAATACCCTGAAACACGTGTCCAGGGATGGCGAAGATGGATACATCGCAGAATACTTAACTACACAGACCACAGTCCTTAGGGGCGATCCCGCTGGTGAGTGAGTGGTGTGCGACCCCACCCCCTTTTTGAAATAGCCCTCGGAGTCACTCTGGTTGTTCTGGGTTCAAAGAGATGGCCCTCTCTCCTTCAATCAACAAGGCAGGTGTCAACGCAGCAGGAGAGTTATCTGAAAAACAAAGCAGGTGTCAAGCTGCAGGGCAGTCCTCTGGTAGCAGAAAGCAGCAAGACAGACCTATAAAGAGCAAGGGAGGCATCAAGCAGCATTACGTCCACTGGAGTACAAGGCAGTTCTTGTGAAATATTCCATAGCTCCAGGGGTGTACTAAAAAGGTAGCTGAGCAGGTCTAATATTTATACCTAGTGTCTGCCTTGGAAATTGGGATGACATCCTGGATACCCAAAGATCTGCTCTTGGAAAGTTAGTCTATTCATCTGCCAGGGCTCCAAGTAGTCTGGGCTGACAAAAGACTGTCATCAGGGCTCCTTTGTGTAAGTGCTAGAGGCAGCCATTTGAAATATAAGTGGGCCAGGCCACAGATCCACCCCACACATCCTGGTAGGATGGTCAACCCAGCCAACATGTGGTCACCCTTTGTCTCACTCTCTGGCAGGAAAACACAAGAGCCAACTGTGAAGCTGTCCACAGTAACCCAGGAAACAGGGAGCAGGCACCAAATGTTTAAGACAAAAAAATGACAACTTTCAATAAGCAGCGATTTTAGAATTGTGACTAAAATATAACTTTACAATTAAAGAGGATTTTGAATCACAATCCTTTAAGTTCAAACATGACTTTCCTATCTGTACTCAATGAAAACTTAGCACTTATTAAATGTGGTAATGTCACTATCAGGACATGTAAAACATGTGTCCTACCTTTCAGATACAATGTACCCTGTTCTATGGGTTTTTAGGACATACCTTAGGGTGACATATTTATTGAAAAGGAAGGTTTAGATCTGGGAAAATATTTTTTTTCTAGGTCAAATTGCCAGTTTTAAAACTGCATTGCAGGCTGCAATGGCAGGCCTGAGATATGTTTTACACAATGGTACTTAAGTGGGCGATACAATGGATGCTGCAGACGCACTAGTAGCATATAATTTATAGGGACTTATAAGTAAATTAAATATGCCATTCAGATGTGAGCCAACTGTACCATGCTTTAAGGAGTGGGCACAAACACTTTAGCACTGGTTAGTGGCAAACTACCTAGAGTCCTAATGCCAACAAAAAATAAAATGTAGAAACCAACAGGGGTGAAGACAAAACCTTTGAGGGAAGGCCACACTAAGGATGACAGTTCCAACAATATGGTAACTAGGATTATTACAGAAACCTTCGCACATAACCAACACATGTGAGCACTGACTGGAAGGAATGGCCACACCACAAAAGTTCCATATACAATATTCTCCACTGCAAACCAGGTATACAAGTCTAAAATCACAATTCAAGACATTCATCATGACCTTCTTCAGACAGGAAAACTCATAAATTGTAGCCACAGTGGTCCTTTAAAGTTCAAAAACTCCAAATGTGTTCCTGCTCTAAGCTGGAAAATATTAAAATGTGGACCGGAAAGTAGGATCAAAGTGGAGAAAAATTATAACTGTATATAGAGAACTGAAAAACACAGATTTGGAATTATGACAGTGCTTTACAGATGTGTAAGAGCATTATGCAGCTTACCCAGTCAACAAACATGAAGCTATTTAAACTATTCAGAAAATGAATTGGGCCTGAGACACTATAGAAGTTTTCTTTTTTTGTGGATCAACAATTTGAGAGACAAATATCTTTCTTCAGAAACATTGTTGTTGTTTCAAGCTGACCTATGAAAGAATGCAGTCATCTCCTCAAGATACCTGACTGAAATACCCATCATGCAAAACCAATTTTTCTTGGTTCAATAAATTGACTCTTTGTAGACTCTCAAGTCTGCTGAAATTAAAAATAAACCCTGATAATCAATGTTGTTCCTTTTAAGACTCAACTAACCTGGAAAGATAGGGGTATACAGAAGTGAAAAGATTCCTTCCAAGCCCTCTGAAACAAATCCTTAAGAGACAGCTGGCAAGAGTGTTTGCAATTGGCTCCAGGTGCAAAAGGGTTTTGGGATAAAAGAAGAGAGACACAGCTAAGAATGCTCACTCTTTAGTTTCGTCACATGGTAATCTGCGTCTGAACTGCACTATGGGGATCAAACAATTTGATGGAAGATGCTTCTTGCCACTTTCAATAATAGCATAAACAAAGCAAACTTGCTTTAGAGTAGTCATGAAATGTACATAGCAGTATTCCCAGTCTGCTACCCCTGGGCTTGGACACTAAGGTTGCATTCAGAGACTCATCTTCAGCAATGCTTTTCCTATTACAGCATTGGAATTCAAACACGTATCAACTAAGAACACAGAACTTACAGTCTTTTAGAAATGTTCGCAGGGTTTTTGAAACATACACTGTACAAGTGTGGTCTTAATAGTCCTTCGTATTTATGGACCAATTTGTTACTTCTATCTCTCTGTGGTTTTAACAATGTGTAACAAGTTAGTCCAATCGGTAAAAAATAAGGTTTGTTGCACTGAACTTTGGGAGACGTAAATCTGTGCTTCTTTTTCGAATGTTCTCAGTATAATCTTTGTTCTTCTCTTTTCTACAGGCTCGACATTGATGTACTGTCAGGAGTTGAAGCCCTGAGCCGGCTGGATGCAGGTTTGAGAGGAAAAGAATTCCAGGAGTCTGTGGGATCTCCTGTAAGTGAAGCAGACCTTCAGGAAAGAAATCTCAAAGCCAAACCAAGCAACACTCCACGTGAGGTAGTATACATTCATAAGCCTGCACCCAAGATTGCCATTGTATCTTGCAAGATTTCTAAAAGACATGGGATTCTGGTAAAATTTACTTTCACATGCTTTTAAGATAGCAGAGCCCCTGAGATGATCTAGAGCTGAGGTGGGAGAGGTAGAGGGGGTCATATGAGATGTGACATGTGGTATTCTTAGTGAGTACAGTGTGTATGTATTCATGGTACACATGTGGGTGCAATCAAGGTACATGAGTAGTCAGGTCACTAAAGTAAGCAGAGGGAAGGGCTGGGGGATCATAAACCTTGCCTCAGTGGTCAGCTGTTAGGGGTATGACATGGCAAGGTTCACTTTTCTACTAGTATCCAGCAGCCCAAGTTTCATAAATTGCACACAGTGACAGAAAAGTGGAAAGTGGCGTAACAGTTCCTTACTCAGTGGATCCAATGAAGATGCATACAGTGATTTAAACCTGTCATTTATTTATCTCTCATTTACTGAGAAAAAATATTACCAAATCCTCATCACCCACCAAACATAGATCTATCTATAACATGCCCTTCATTGGGAAGATCATTGAAAAAAAACACAATTAGCAGTAGCCAAAGTTGCGAATGATTTATCGAACTGCCTTGGGTCATTCGGAAAATGCATATCCTTAGAGACCTATTTGTAACACAACAATATGTTAGATTCTCAATGCTACTGGACCACCATGAACAATGGGATATGGTCAGTGGTGTAGCACTTCCTCGGTCTAAATCCCTCTTGTCCAAGAAAAGTCAACAAATAAGTATTGGATCCCCTCTGTTCACTGGATCTCATGAAGCCTTGCTAATATATTTACTCTGTCATCTATGCTTTTTAACATTTATGAGATACATCTGGTACATAGCTTAACACAACACAACAATCTTCAGGTCCAAATGTATGCAGGCAGCATCCAACTACACACGAGGTTGACATTGACAAACAGAGCAAAAACATCATTATATAGTTACATGTTTACAATTGGACGAATGAGAGTCACTTGTACCCGAAAGGTTGTAACAGTGAAATACTTAGAGAAGAAGAAACACACAATGACAACACTATCCCCTCCTCGCAGAGTAAAGATCTTATGTGTGAGCTTGATGAGAAACTTCCCTTGATCAACATAGCCATGTTAAGAAATGCCACTGTGCATCTAATGCTACAAAGAAGTGCTTTCCTGCTGATCCTGATTTCACACAACATTCAACTACCCAGATCCTTTGTGTTAACTTAGCTTGATTATTGAAATTTCATCTCTGCCATTGCCTCAAAGAAAGCCATTTAAAATTTTAAGAATAAGCAATATCAAATAGCCTGTCTCAACCTGAAGAAATTAGATCACTTTTCTACTGGCTTGCAAGGGTTCAAAGAATAACATTCAAAACTTCTCTGTAACACACTATCAGACCATGGAGGATCCATAACTATTCCCACAGTACACACTCATTTGATACCCATTATCGAGCAAGTCAAATTCAATGCAAAACGTTTGGTTCTAAGTCAATCTATTTGCAAGAAAAAAGCTGAACAAGTTTGTTCAAAAAAGCTTTCTCATCATTCTACAAGCTCCCATGACTCTCTCCTTATCCCTATCAGAAAATGATATTGCAAAAACATTTATTAAAATGGTATCTGTTAATACCATCTGGTTCCTCTCATCACATTTCCTTCCCACATTCTCATACATCCTCAATGTCTTTCTTCCCACAGGCTACAGGCTCCATTAATCATCCTGATCTCACATCCAAGGCAAGTAACACTAAACTCAATGGAAATTTAATTTCTGAAACTCAGATCATTGCCTTCTAACTCATTTACAGGCCTCTCAAGCAGAACAAGGACTTCATTGGTTTATTCTCAGATCTACCCAAAATGCCCAAACTATCCTTTTGGATTACTTCAATGCCACACACAACATAAGCAAATAAAAACAAGACACACCATTGTCAGCCTCATCAACACACTTAACATGGTACAACATGTCACACAACCAATAGGCGACATTCTAGACCTTGTCTTCTTAACATAATCAACAATCAAATGGAAACTATTTGAATCCCTTGACTGGGCAAGACACTTTACCCCTCATCTCCCTGCTCAGCGTTGTACTAACAAACCAAATTGAACCTAAAAGAGAAGACGTTTCCATGGACAATCTAATACTTGAACTAATCTCTCACCCTTTCAACTCCACATCTGATGTCAACACCCTTCTAAACAAATTCAACACTGTTTTCAGTACACTACCTGAACATCCACACCCCAATTAAAACACACAAGTGCAAACCAAAACCTTCAGCAAACTGCTACTCTAAATACCTTGCTGACATATCCATGCAGACAGGAAATAAAATAGAAATGCAAAAAATATCTCTTTAACGCCTTAACCGCGGTGCGGGCGTTCTAAAGGGTGGGCAGGGCTTCGTCGTTGGCCAACGGCAGCACTGGGGAGGGAGCGCTTCCGTCGGCCAACGGCTGAAGGGAGCACGGAAGGGGTTAAAACCTCCTGGTGCTGAAATCAAACTACACATTATGTAGACAGCTCATCAAATCAGATAAAACAAAGCACTATACCAACATCATCAACATAGCCATCAACAGAAGAAGAACAATTTTCAAAACAATTAACTACTGCATCAACCCCTCCAGACCCACCAATTCCTAACTGAATAAAGAAGTGAAATGCCATCAATGGCTGCTACAGTGAAAACAGGCATAAGTTCCAACTGTACATCAATAACAGCACACTTTCTTCAAGGCTTATACCCACACCTTCCCATAGAATAATGTAATAGTTATCCTTCAAAGCTCAATCACTTGCAGATCTTGCAAGATACCAGTCTGGCTTCATATTACACTGCTGCATGGAGATTGATATCTTACACATCATAGAGGATGCCCTCCAGACCACAGATCAAGATGACTCTTCCCTCTTGATACTGCGGAAACTCTCGGCTGCATTCAGCGTAGTGAACCATCCCACTATTATACACACCCAGGAGCCTTGAATGGAATTCACAGGCAATGTCCTTCACTGGTTCTCTTCCTACCTATCCGACCTACACCAGTTCCTTCACAGGGGGCCAGCCAGGTCCCAAAAGATCCCTATCACCTGTAGGGTCAAACAGGATTATACTATCTCCCATCAACTAACATCTTTACATGAAACTACTTAGTGCTCTACTCAAAGATAACCGAATCAAGATTCACCAATATGCTGATAATACACAACTTAGCCCAAATGTTTACTGCTCCAGACATCAAATGCCTCAAACACAGCCTGCACATCATCCTTTCTAGGATGTTTATCCTATCTAGGATGTTCAGTACTTATCTAAATTGCAACCCAACCAAGACAGAGTTCTTGCTATTTGCCATGAACAACAAAAAACAGTACACACCAGGCTTTGACAGCTTCAACCCTAACTTTCACTGAATGCCAAGTCACCTTGATTTACCAGGGAAACCAACCTTATAATCAAGGAACACACTGCCCAAATAAAAGGCTGTCTGGCACCCGTCCATCAGAAAATGAAACCATTTCTTCCAGAAAGGGACTTCAGAACTGCAATTCAAGTCCTCAAACTCTCGAATCTGGATGGTGGTAATGCCCTACCTCATCCTTCTGGACCATCTTCAAAGGCAAATGCTAAATTTACAAAGCCATCATAACCAGCACCTCAAATTATTTTGCAGACAAGCTCACCATCTATATTGGTTCTTCATACACAAGCAGCTAAGGTACAATCAGGCTGGAACCCTAGAAGTGAAGATAAGAAACAAAACAAGGCAGAAGGCCTTTTTCAATCTATACACTCAGGATCTAGAACACCTTCCCTATATCCAGTAAGACGACCCCTAATCTGCTCCAATTTAGGAAAGAGTTAAAGATGCAACTCTTTAACACCTTCCATGCTCATGACGAGCTGAGCTCGTCATGAGACACGGTGCTCCGGTGCTCATGATGTCATGCTCAGCTCAGCTCGTCATGAGCAGTGGAACGCTCACACGCGGGGATAATTCCCCTGCTGTGCTGAGCATTCCACGGGAACGGGTGCAGCTGTGACAAGCTCAGCTCGTCATGAGCACTGGAGCGCCGTGCCTCATGACGAGCTGAGCTCGTCATGAGCATGGGGGCGCTGTGCGCGCCCCCCAGCACAGTGGGGGAATTACCCCCTGCAGCGAAGGGGTTAAAGAACACTACACAACAATGCAATAACAGTCCACAAATCAGCTACATCTCCTATCATTTGTTTACTTTATGCTGGATTGTGACGATGTACAGCTCTCTCGTGATTTTTTACTAGGTTTCTGCTACAGAATGACCATATTTGTACATTCATATACATTTCAGCCTTGAAGTTTCCTGGCTGTCAGTTGGGGGTAGGGTGTTTGAGCAACAGTTCCACAAATTAACTTCTGTCATACGCCAGTAATTTACAGGACATGTGCTTAAAAAAAATAGATACGTTTATTTGAACTATAGGGAAATTCTGGTTATTGTTCTTTGTACATTAGTTAACATTATATAATATAGCATTAATAAACGTTCTTAGATGGCATTAGCATGAGAACATTGGCAATCTATGTTACGCCTCTTCAGCTGAAGGTAAAGGGTCTCAAGTGGTTTGAGTGCAACCTGCTTTATAGAAATCTTTAAATGCTTTTCCAGGGACTTTACTTTTAATAATCTGCATGTTGTGTCTAAGCAATAGATTGGCTAAGCATTATGAGGTGACATCACAATGATCAGCGTTAAAATGTCTTGGATAAACAGCAGCAGGAAGACAAGCATTAATGTTGACTGCTGACATTATTACATCTGATGAATGTAGATCGCGTAAAGCAGGACTCTGTTGAAGATTAGTACCCTCTTTATGAAAAAACAGCAAATAAATAATACTTTATTGAATGCTGTAAATTAATTTGCGTACTGATATTTTTAACATCTCATTTTTTAATGCAATTTGGATTCCACTCGTGAGGGAACATGCTCTTTAAGCAGTTCTGCTCTGTTTGAGCTGCACATTTCAAATATCCCTGGTGAATATATGGCTCTAAGTCCATTCCTACACTAGTGAGGGGATTATTATACAGTGGAATGAAAGGTCAACAGTTGTTGCTTATTTTTCGTATGGCAGTCCTAGTGATGATAGGCCGGCGAACTGGTGATTGAATCGTGACAAGACGAGATTCCTCTTCAGAATAGATTTTCACTTTCTACATTGCTCCTTCTCCCATGCAGATTAAAACACATGGGACAGTGCGTCACTTATTTTAATTTTCCGACTCTCCAATAAACAGAGGAAGAACCACTAATTAGCCAGGCCTTCCCAAAACTGCGGATGTTTTTCCTTCCACCTATTACAATGCCCTGAAACCCATTTGCAGTCATGAAATATACCTACAAATGATTTTTATTTCAACTCCTTACTTTCCTAAGTAATGATTGTATGACGGAACAAAGAGATATTGAAATACTGCCTTCCCTTAAGAGACTGAATAATGGTGGTGATCTTCTGCAAAAAAAATAGATTAAAAGTCACTACATCAACAACGTTTAGCATGATGTTTATAGATAATTTGATAGATGGTCATTAATAGTTTTGCCTAGTTTATATCTCTGCTTGCCCACCATAACTATTACGTTCCAAGCTAAAAGTTTATTCGTCGATAAATTAAGGATTTAAGCATTTCAGTGCTGTATAATTGTTTTCACTGACACTTCTATCTACCTCTACGAACATCCTCATCTGATGCAACTTTCCCTGATTTCCTGATTTTTGTTTAGAGGATTTAGGGGCATATTTGCAAGAAGCTTGTTAAAATTATTACTGTTTTAGCGACAGGAAACTGCTGTTAATGTGACGATAATGAGCTTGTTAATATAATTTCTAGAATTCCAATAGAAACCCAGGTTAGATGTCCTGCACATCTAACCTGGGCTTCTATTGGAATTCTATAACGCATATTAGCAAGCCATAATCGCTGTTTCCTGCCGCTAAAATTTTAACAAGGATCTTGCTAATATGCCTCATGGAGTTGATAGATGGCCTCTCACTATTTGAAAAAAGATGGGAGGTACGCTCAAAAGCTATAATGATAAACACAGGTCACTTCTTAATCTTCAAAGTTGGATTCTGAAATTTAAAAAAGAAACACGTTTTTTTTCTTATAGTAGCTGCTACTTTAGAAGAAGCATCACTTTTTGATTTGTTGTGTAAGGCTAGTATTGTGTGCATATGTTTTCCTGAAATTATTGGTGTCACAACTGGTAGGTAGCTTTCTGAACCCTGCAAAAGAAACAGTGTCATTTTACTGAGTGAAGGAAAAGTGGCAGGCGTCTCTCACATCACTCCCAGCAGAGGTATGCCTGTAATTGTAATTGTAAATTGTAGTTTTATAGAGCTTCCTACCCGTGCTGATTAATTGAAGGGCTACTCTGGAATACAAAGTAAGAGGTAAATACGTAGTTGATTTGCAACTTGTACTTCCTTTCCTTGTAGGATAAGCTGTGTTAAATTTGTACTCTGGAGATCTTGTGTATTAAATCTAGTGTTGCGAATAGAGATCGATTCATTGAAATGGAGTAGTAAAGAGAAGATGTGGTATATTTTAGGAGTGGTGGACATGTGTATCTGTTAATGGAATGACTAGGCAGAAGGAGAGGAAGTTTGGAAAGAATGTAGGGAAGTTAATTGTAGTCTGAAAGGTTTGGGATGAGTCAGAGAGTGGATAGAAATACATATACATCTACAAAGACATACGCAGAAATACACCCACACACACATGCACACATATATATACATTACCTACTGGTGTTTCCATTGGAAAAGCGTTTTTTCACTTACCTATATCTTTGGTGCTGCTTGACGAATCTTCAATCCAAGAAAGTGTAATAGTGAATCTTGCGAATGGAAAGTTTTGGAGTGATCCATCAAGTGGGAGCTGAGAAAAAGGTGGGGGTCAAAAAAAGTGTTTTTTCAATGTTAAAAAGCAACCCTTGACCTTTGATCCAGCGCCCCTTTAGAAAATCTGTCTCAACAACACAACCCTACACCATGATACTCACCATTATTCATAAACACTTCACTAATGCCCATAAGTAACTGAGACAAATATTGAGCAACTGAATCATGTGACCTAATTAATCGTAACTATTCACAAACTATATACATTTTATATTCAACTGCAGCTTGTCATCATCTTAATCATGAAAATAATAATGGAAACATTTAATTAAGCCACTTAGGTAATGGATCAACTAATGGAAACTAGACTAAGAATAAACAAGACCAGCTTGTCATTTCAAAATCTATTTTATTAATTTTATTTTTCAATCAAAGAACATTTTAGATTATTAAAATCGTTTTATTAGCAAATTAGAAAGCATCATTTAATCAATTAAAGGCACCATAGACTGACATCTCAAAACGGATCAACTTGCAAAGAATTAAAGCAGCAAAGGTCTCATTCCCTAAATTCTATTTCCCTAACTAAACTCATTAGAACCTAAAGGAAAAGTCATTAGTTCAGTTTATCCTTACGTGAGTCAAAAGTCCGACAGCACTTCACGCCCTTCCGGATTCAGGAACGAGCAACGAGCCCTCCTCCCAAGGGGTCAGGTTTTATACTTTTTCTCAAGCTAAAACTTACTCATCTACACTAAAAGAATACTATTTCACCATCATTCAGCAATCCCATTGGTTGACAACTGTCAGTTCATGTGAGATCATCACCTTTCAATCCAAATTTGTGCCTTTCTAAAACGTCTTTGTCCTTTATTCACAGGCGACATTAGCTTCCGAGGATTTTGCAACATCTTATTAAATAAAAGTTTGCTGCTTCATCAGATTTGCTGTTCTGCCACTTCCTGTCCTTGAAGTTATACAACTCAAAGCACATCTTGCACAGTTCCATTAATTTGTTTACTGACGGACATCATTACGGCAAACTTTTCCACGTCCTTAGCTGTGCTCGGCTCATCACAACAGGGTTCCAAACACCCTTTTAAAAGCTAGGCCTCAGGCCTCTTTCACAAAAACTAGTATGCAAAGAAACACAAAACATAAATTTATTTGAGTAATGAAGAATATTCTGTTACCCACCCCCTGCAAAATATTAACCCATTAGTTTATGTTGCCTTGCTTTAAGCACATGTAAGCAGCGTTTATAAAAACCTTCTTCACATGGGCCTCCAGGATTCTCCACGAGCCTTTGCCACATATAAGACATGACATAGACAAAAGCACATTTAAATAAGCACATGCCATTAATTAAACAGCCGCAATGAATGTTCACAAAACAAATAGACAAAGTTAGTTAATTATTTTTCAACATACCTGCAAATGCAACAATGAGCACACATAATGTTAGACCCTCCTGTCGTGAATGCATTTTACTCTAGATTGATTAGTACATAATCGTGCATAAACTCATTATTATGATTAATAATTATGGAAGTTTAACAATGCGATTCAAAAACAAAATTCATTTCTGTAACTCGCTTCATCAACTTCCATATAGGTCACTCCCCCCTCGCTGCATCTCCAACCAGCGCTTTGTACCCTATGCCCTTGGCTTGCCCCCCGCCCACTCGCTTTCCGGCTGCTGCTGCCGCTGCGGTCCCGCCCCGCCGCGCCCACTTGCTGACCCCTGCCTCCCACCTCCCAGCCGCTCCTCCCTCCCAGCTCACCTCAATTTGGCGGCAGCTGCGCAGTGAGGAGAGCAACCCTTGACCTTCCAAGTAGGTCACTCCCCCCGCTGCAGCTCCATCAAGCGCTTTGTGCCCTGTGCCCTTGACTTGCCCCCTGCCCACTCACTTTCCACTGCTGCTGCCCTTACGGCCCACCCCACGCCCATTTGCTGACCCCTGCCTCCCACCTCCCAGCTGCTCCTCCCTCCCAGCTCCCCTCAAATTGGCGGCAGATGCGCGGTGAGGAGAGCGACTCTTGACCTTCCAAGTAGGTCGCTCCCCCCATGCTGCAGCTCCAACCAGCGCTTTGTGCCCTGTGCCCTTGGCTTTCCCCCCGCACACTCACTTTCCCACTGCTGCTGCCCCAGTGGCCCGCCCCCCGTGCCCACTCGCGGACCCCTGACTCCCGCCTCCCAGCTGCTCCTCCCTCCCAGCTCCCCTTAGAATGGCAGCAGCTGCACGTCCGCGCTCAGCGGGCGCGCCGCTGGTGCGCCAAAGGCAAGCCTGGACCGCCCCCAGCGTTGGATCCCCTGGACCCCTTGAACGCCACAACACCAGACTCCACTACGATGCCAGGAGCCTCCACACACTCAACGCCAGCCGAAACCACTCCTGCTTCCAGGCCACCCCGAAACGGACTCACGGACCCTTCACCTGATGCACCTGCTGCCTCACCTGTGACAAAACCACCAAACCTCCAAGGGCAGAACCCAACCACCTCCGCTGCATACTCCTCAACACCTGCTCTGCAAGCAAACATGCGGTCGAGCTCTGGGATCTGCTCGACACCTCCGCCCCAGATGTGCCTTCCTGACCGAGACATGGTGGAATGAATACTCGGCGCCTGACATTGCCATAGCCATCCCAGACAGTTCCAAGAGCACCCGCAGGGATCGCGCCAACGGAACCGGAGGAGGAATAGCCATCGTCGACAAATCTACACTCAAGGTCGCCACCCACGCAGACGACACCCTCCACACCGCCGAACAACTGCACTTCCGGATCCACACCGACCCCAACACCACCCTCAGAGGAACACTCATCTTCAGACCCCCCAGACCCTGGGCTCAGTTCAGCGACTCCATCGCCGACATTGCCAGCATCCACGCAGTTGCCTCTCACGGACTACATCCTCCTCCGGGACCTGAACTTCCACCTCGAGAACAACAACGACACCCACTCCGCCACACTGATCGACAACCTCACCAACCTCGGCCTCAGACAACTCGTCACCGCACCCACCCACACCGCCGGCCAAACGCTGGACCCCATCTTCTCCACTCCACTGGACCGACCACCGCTGCATCTATTTCACCTTCAAGAAACCAACCACGCACCACCGCACCCAACAGCTGCCTCGCCGCTGCTGGAGCAAAGTCACCGAAGACCGTCTGGCCACTACCCTTGCCCAGAACCCACCCACGGACCCCACCAACCCAGATGCCACAGCCCGCAACCTCAGACAGTGGATAGACGACTGCGCCAATACCCTCGCCCCGCTCAAGAAACCCTCCAACATCCACGCCAGCAAGAGAGCCACCTGGTTCATCGACAAGCTCCAGGCCTCCAAACGCACATGCCCGAAACTGAAGAAAATATGGCTCCACGAACGCACACCCGACAACCACGCAGCCCACAAGGACACCACCCGCAGACACCAGCACCTCATCAGATTAGCCAAGAGATCCTCCTTCAAAGACCGCCTGGATAACAACACAAACAACAGAAAAGAACTCTTCAGCATTGTAAAGGAACTCTGCAACCCCAGCACCAACGCCAACGACATCCCGCCCTCACAAGAACTGTGCAACTCACTAGCCATCTTCTTCCACCACAAGATCACTGACATCCACGACAGCTTCAACACCACGACCACCCTGACTATGCCAGACTCCACCTCCCCTGTGAACACCACCAGCGCCATCCGCCTGACCTCCTGGTCCAACGTCAACGTCGACACACACAAGGTCATAAACTCCATCCATAACAGGATCTCTGTCAGACCCGTGCCCACACCATGTATTCAACAAAGCAGAAGCAGCCATCACACCTCAACTACGGAAGTTCATCAACATCTCCTTCAAAACAGCGACATTCCTGGAAAGCTGGAAGCATGCCGAAATCAATGCCCTCCTCAAGAAGCCCAAGGCGGACCCAAAGGACCTCAAGAATTTCCGGCTAATCTCCCCGCTCCTGTTCCCAGCAAAGGTCATCGTGAAAATCGTCAACAGACAATTGGCCCGCCACATGGAAGACAACAGCATCTTGTACCCGTCCCAGTCCGGATTCAGACCAAACCATGGCACCAAGGCAGCCCTCATCGCAGCCACAGACGACATTAGGTGCCAACTAGACAACAGCAAACATCAGCCCTCATCCTCTTGGACCTGTCGGCAGCCTTTGACATGGTCTGCCATCGCACTCTAAAGACACGCCTCCTAGAAGCCAGAATCCAAGAGAAGGCACTTGACTGGACCACGTCCTTCCTCTCCGGCAGAACCCACAGCGTCTGCCTCCCCCCCTTTCGATCCAAAGCCACCAACATCATCTGCGGTGTCCCCCAGGGCTCATCCCTCAGCCCGACGCTGTTCAACATCTACATGGCCCCCCTCGCACAAGTGGCCCGCCATCACGACCTCAACATCATCTCCTACGCCGACAACACCCAGCTCATCCTCTCCCTCACCAAGGACCCACACACCACCAAAAACAACCTCCACGAGGGAATGAAGGCCGTCGCCGACTGGATGAGGAACAGCTAAACTTGGACAAGACGGAGGTACTCATCCTCAGACCCACCCCCTCAGCCTGGGACAACTCCTGGTGGCCGACCACACTGGGAGCAAGAACAAAAACTCTCCACGGTATCAACTAAATATTCAGGTAACATATCCAACCTTTATATCAACATTGTCCCAACACAAAAATTATTTAGAAAATTATATTCTTATTTATTGATTTTTTATCACAAAGTTCATCAAAAAAGAACATCATCATTATAAATATTACATTTATTTCTATACAACACTGTTCACAAAAAGTCCAACAAACCCAATAGCACAAAAAAAATCAATTGATCATTCAAACAATTTCATACCAGACAACCAGCAAATTCAATCAAACCTCTCAGACCCATCTCAACTGCCATACCGGACAATACACAAAGAACATACACAATATTATGTACATAGCAAGAACAACAACAAAAGAAAGGCGCCGACGTGCATTTCGGAAAAGAACCAAGTGTCCACAGTTCCTTTGTCAGGGCGCAATTGATACCACTCTTGATCAGTATGGATTCTTGATGAAACAATTCTTTTTTTCTCTTTTGAATATGGTATAGTAGTCCATCAATCAACAATTTTTATATGCAGGGGCTTAATTTTGAAGTAGCTTCCAAAGTCATACTGTCATCTGCATTGGACAACGGAACAGTAACATACATTTAAACATTTCAGAATATTATAGAGTAAGAATTTCCTTTTCTAAAGTTAAATGATTGCTGGCCAGATTCATCACCAAAAATAAAGAAAATACTACTGAGGACCTCCGTGCTATAGAGCCACTCAACGTATTCTGTGATACCAAGAAAAAAAGAGTGACAAAGGAGAAAAAATACAGAAAGACAAAGTACCAGTGGCATGATATAAGAGATGAAAATAGGTAAATAAAAAGTGGAACACACACATTCCATACAGTGAAAGAAATGTGATAAGACACCCAAGAATTTAGATAATCCATACAAACACATCTATCCATGCAGCAAACGTGTGACTCAATAATACCTTAAACTGTAGCAGTTCACAATCATAAAGGCAAAAAAGGCAATCTTCGGACCTGAAGAGTATTGCTTGAAGGATAATCCTATTCCAAAGGATAGAAATAGGTTTTAAATAGAGCAGTTCCCGACAAGTTACCCTGACCTGCTAAGGCGCAAGAGAACGTAAGGCTGCAAGGCAAATACGAATAAAGCCTATACGGAAAAATAATGGAGAATCAAGAAAAACTCGCCAAAATATTTCCATACCTATTTTAGCAAAAAGCCTGGCGTGGAGATTAGTCGTGGGAAATGAAGTTGACAAACGGAAAACTATGGAGTTCAAAAGAACTTCCGATAGCTGCATAGTAAAACATGACATATTTACTTACATATACAGATAACAGTGGGATGTATGTATCAGGCGATTGATGTCCAAAAACAGGGGCACTCAGTCAAATGGTTTTCAAAAAGGGCTACACAAAACAGAAAAGAAAAAGCATAAAGAAACACAGAAGCCTCACGTGCCAAATATACACGGTCTGGGCACTATTGAAGTACGGGCTGAATCAGCCACCCACACATACCTATAGATAGAGCGTGGCTTATCTCCTCAGCACAGATATCCGGCAGATACAAAAATCAGAATCCCAGAAAGTCCTCCCAGACGATAAAGGCAACAAAGTTGACATGCGTGGGAGACGCCAGTTTAAGACCACCCTCACAATATCAACCCGTCCTGTGTAGGAAGAAGAATACACAGATTTAGCTAAATAGAAAGTTCCGATAAAATTGGTACTTCGTGTTTATTTAAAAGATACATCAACAAACGGGGGCACGGGAGCCTCCTCCCAAAGCTGGAATATACGTAATGCTACTCCAACCCCTATATCAGAGAGAGAGGGACATGATGATAATGTTAAATTATCATTGGATCTCCCTTGGTATGTATATCACCGCTGTGATATCACTTTTTGAGACATTTGTGTCGTTAGAATAGTGTTCAGCCATTAGGTGTGGTATCCTCCCTCTTAGTCTGTTGGCTCTGTAACCATTCTTTATCTTTATTATATATGGCCTCTTGCCATCATATCTCCCGGCTGCTGTTTCTTTTCTTGTTACTATAGATACCTGTGCAAAGAATTTCCCCCCCCCCCAAATAAATATTATTTTTTGGTCCTTACCTCCATTTTATTTTTATTTCTATTTTTGATCTAAATTCATCAGTCTTTCTAACTACTTTTTGTGTTGGGAGAATGTTGATATAAAGGTTGGATATATTACCTGAACATTTAGTTGATATCGTGGAGAGGTTTTGTTCTTGCTCCTTGTTTTCCCTGCCTCCCTTTCCCAGTAATTAGTTAATCCAGGGACCCTCCATTTGGCCGACCACACTGGGAACAGCACCAACACCCACCGACAATGCACGCAACCTAGGATTTATCCTCAACTCCTCCCTCTCCATGTCTAAGCAAGTCAACGCTGTCTCCGACTCCTGCTACAACACCCTTTGCATGCTCCGCAGGATCTATAAGTGGATCCTGACCAAAACAAGAAATACGGTGACACAGGCCCCTGTCAGCAGTAGACTGGACTATGGCAACGCACTCTATGCAGCAATCCCAGCCAAACACCTATGACGACTACAACTCATCCAAAACGCCTCCGCCTAACTGATCGTCAACGTCCCCCGCCGCAGCCACATCACCCCCCACCTGAGAAACCTACACTGGCTCCCCATCGACAAAAGGATCACCTTCACGCTCCTCACCCACGCACACAAAGCGCTCCACAATGCCGGACCTCCCCGGACGCCGGACACCCTCCCTACCCACATACGGCAGACCCAAGACCTACTCGCCTCCAGAAGACTCCTCAAGACCTGGCTCTTCGAGCACTAGCAGCGCCCCATCCCCTCAGAGCCTTGAGACCCTCACCAGTAAGTATCTCGCTCTACAAGTACTCTGATTGATTGGTTTTATTATCCATAGGGATTTTGAACAGGACTACAGCCCAATCTGAGCCTAGCAAATACTGTCTATCTATCTATCTATCTATCTATCTATCTATCTATCTATCTATCTATCTATCTATCTATCTATCTATCTATCTATCTATCTATCTATCTATCTGTCTGTCTGTCTGTCTGTCTGTCTGTCTGTCTGTCTGTCTGTCTGTCTGTCTGTCTGTCTGTCTGTCTGTCTGTCTGTCTATCTATCTATCTATCTATCTATCTATCTATCTATCTATCTATCTATCTATCTATCTGTCTGTCTGTCTGTCTGTCTGTCTGTCTGTCTGTCTGTCTGTCTGTCTGTCTGTCTGTCTTTTTAAAGTATTAAAAAAACCTACAAAATTCACAGCAAAAAACAAAAATTACAGGGACATTATAGCTAGGCACAGATTTCACTTGTACAAAACCAGTGAATTGCAACACTTATAGTTGCATGAGCTAACTATAAGTTATGCCCCAGTTATGGCCAGTGACGTTAATCTCAAATGACATCACTGATGAATAGTGTCTGTGAGTGCTTTCTATATTTTTATTAGTGCTAAACATATATACTAAGGTACCACAAAACTTAAAATATTATACTTTGTGTACTACTAATGATTGATACTATTTCAAATATGTATTATGTGAGAAATAACAACTGCCAGCTGTCTACACCGAACACCACCAATGGTCAGTTTTCCTGCCGACACTGCCGCTAAACTTTCACCCACCTCCGAATCCCCACAGCCACTACCCATCCTCTGAACCCCAGCATACCTGAACCCCTAAGATGCATTCTCCTCAACATACGTTCCCTGCACAGAAACCCAGTACAGATCTGGGATCTCCTCAACTCTCTTTTGCCAGATATCACCTTCCTCACGGAAACCTGGGCAAACTCCTCCTCCACCCCCGACATTGCACTGCCATCCCCGACGGACACAAGGTCAAGAGGAAGGACTGCCCCAACCATCCGGGAGGAGGACTCACCATCGTGCAGAAGTGCGCCCTCCTGCTTGCACTTCCAGCATGAACACCTCCTTGTCCCCAATGAACTCCTCCATTTCCATATCCAGAAAAGCCCCAGAATGACCATACATGGCACCCTCACCTACAGACCTCCCTGACCACGAACCACATTTGCCACAACCATCACTGACCTCATTGCACACCACGCCATCGACTCCATGAACTACATACTGCTGGGAGACGTGAACTTCCTCCTTGACAACCTCAGCGACCCCAACTCACTGCCGTCCTGAAACACCTAGCCAACATCAGTCTGAAACAGCTTATCACCACTTCTACCCACAAGGAAGGACACACCCTCGACCCCATCTTTGCAGGAGCGAACAACATTCACTTCAGGCACACCACGCAACCCTTCTGGGCAGACAACCACTGCGTACTCTTTTCCTTTGATAAAACCAGAGCTCACAAACCTACATCACGCCCTCCTTGAAGGAATTAAAGCAAGGTGACTGAGGAGCGCCTCAATCTCGATTCCCCATTTACCATGACCAACGTCAACTCTGCATCCAACGAAATACACAGATGGATCACCAACTGCACCGACAAGTTCGCCCCTCCATAACTCTGACAGACAGCGCCCCAAGAAAGCCACCTTGTTCACCACCGACCTCTGAGAATCCATTCACACCTGCGACATCTCGAAATAAGTATGGAGAAACAGCAAAGCCCCAGAAGCTCAGACCACCTACAAGATGGCCATGACAGAATATCAGCAACTCATCAGATCCACCAAAAGGACCTTCACCCAGGACAAAATCCTCGCCAACTCCTGCAACTCGAAGGAACTCTTCAGCATCATACAGGAATTCACCAAATCCCCCAGCGAAGCCTCAGACATCACACCTTCCAAGGACCTCTGCAACTCGGCTCCTACTTCCAACTCCAGATAAAGTCCCTCTACGACAACTTCAATGAACAGAAACTGGACACCGAAAATATACATACCTCCAGCAATGCCAGCCAGCCTACTATCTCTGCCTGGAGCCCAGTGATCACCGAAGACACCGTCTTGACCTTGAAGAGCATCCACTCAAGAGCCCCCACAGACCCCTGCCTGCTGCACATCTTCCAAAGAGCCACCATAGCACCCGAGCTATGATGCAACATCAACGCCACTTTCGAATCCTGAACATTCTGAGGAAATAGAAATTTTTAGGTAGTCAGTGTGTCCCCCCCTCGCACCCTATCCATGTACCTATGTCCCATGTATGTCCCCGTTATCATGTAATTCCTTTCCCGTGCCTGTTTTAATAATGCCCCTGCATTTCCGTCAAATGTTAGCATATCAGTTATTAGGCCCTTCATGGTTTTAATGTCAATTCCCCATCCAGGCCTACGTTTCCAATGCATTTACATGGTGCACTTTTAATATCGCGAAGCACACGTTTTGTGGCTCAGTCGAGCCAGGCCCTGAATTCGGGCTCCGAGCCTCTTCTGTCTCAGAAAGCTGCAGTTTAGGTATGCATCCCTGACCTCTACCTTACTCCCTGCCCAGCCGAGCGGTGCCCGGCTTGGTCTGCCTGCCTGCCAAGACGGTATTTTGCCTACAGTTATCTGCTCAGCCTCCGCAAAAAACACATTCCAGTCTAGTGAAATAGGTAAACATATTCCTGCCTGCAGGGCAAAGGGCCCGGCCTTCCTGTCTTCCTGCAAGTAATTTACTGCACCCGTTGCCATAGTAGGCCCATGGCCCCGCGCATTGCACGAAAGAAATATATGCACACACTAGCGTTCAGTGATGAACGGCCTCTGCCCGAGAGACCTTTTACTTCAGACAACACATCCTCCAAACACAAGATATTAGATATGCCAAAGGTGCAGGTCGTTCTGACATCCCAGACACCAGACTCCTCTACTAGTGCTAAAGTCAAGCCCCCCAGCTCTCCCCAGTTACACGTCAATCCCACGTCATGTTCAGTTGCACGCGCATGTATGGTAAAGGTTTCTGCTGACCCTGCAGATTTTCTCTATGCATCCACCCACCTATGACACTTCTGTGACACATCCAGTGTACACCTCCGTGTACGCCCCTTTACACGACTTCTTTTACACCCATGTGTTCTTATCTCTCTCTCTTTTCACTTGTTACGCCTACTGTATTCATTGCAATTGTACAGTTTTACTATATTTAATGTGTGATGTTAATAAAGCATTAGATATCCCTTCCTGAACCTTAGTGGTGATGGAACCCGATTCTCAATGACTCGAGTCATCTTAATTAAAGCCCGTATGACTCAGATACCACGGGCTCTGCCTCTCATTTTTTTATGAGCTATCCTTATTGTCATTTAATGTATAGAAAAATAGTCCCGGTAATTTTATTTACCACAATTCCCTAACGGCTGGAAATGTGCAGAAGTCAGGCCCCTCCTCAAGTACTTTTACTGGACCTCTCTGCAGCCTTCAACATGGTCTCCCATGAACTCTCAGCACCAGTCTCCATGACGCCAGCATACACTAAACTGCCCTCGACTGGATTCATTGTTTACTCACCGGCCGAACTGAAAGAATCAGACTCCTGCCTTTCCTCTCCAAACCCACTGAGATCAACTGTAGAGTACCCCAAGGATCATTGTTCAGTCCCACACTCTTCAAAATCTACATGGCCCCCCTTGGTGCCATTGTCAGACAGCATGCACTCAGCATAATATCCTACGCCGATGACACCAAGCTCAGCTTCTTCATCACAAAGAAACCTCACACCACCAGACTCAGCTTCCAGGAAGGAATGAAAGATGTTGCATTCTGGATGAGCAGCAGCTGTCTGAAGGACAAGACAGAAGTCCTCATCCTTGGACCCACCCCTTCAGTATGGGACAACACCTGGTGGCCCACCACCCTCAACAACACCCCACTCCAACAGACCATGCTCAGCACCTCTGCATCATACTCAACTCCTCCCTCACCCTGACCCGAGATATAGACGCTGTCTCCTCCATGTGCTTCCTTTGCATCCTCCTCAAGACCTTCAAGTGGATTCCCCTGAATCTAGAAAGACCATCACCCACGCACTCATAACAAGCAGACTGGAATATGGAAACAGCCTCTACACCAGAATCAACAAATCCAAGCTCTGAAAACTCCAGACCATCCAGAGCACCGCTGCTAGACTTTTCCTCAGCATCCCACAACATGAACACATCACCGAGCACCTATGAGACCTCCACTGGTTCCCGTCGAGAAGAGAGTAACCTACATGCTACTGGCCCATGCGTTTAAATCCCTCCATAACACCAGACCCCAAAACCTCAACAAAAGAGTCTCCTTCCAAGTACCCAAGAGAAACCTCTGTTCCACCGACCTTGCTCTCGCTGAAACCCCTCACATCTGCAGAGCCAGAGCCGGCAAAGACCCTACTCCTACATCGCATCGAAGACCTGGAACACACTCCTGCTCAACATCAGAAGTTCCCCCACTCTGCACACCATCAGAAGGAGCCTCAAGAACTGGCTCTTTGGCTGAATCAGAGCTGCACACCTCCACACTCACCCCTCCCAGCGCCTTGAGACCCTCACGGGTGAGTAGCGCACTTCACAAATCCCTGATTGGATGATTAATTCATTCAAAACCGATATAAAATCTTATCAATATGACAATTTTACAATCAAGGATTGTGAAGCCTAGCGTGAAATAGCAAGTCTGCATAAATATTGCATTTGTTTGCTATCTCAAGGATTGTACTTTTCCGCCAAATGTAAAGTGTACCAAAGCCGACTTGACTTGCTCTTTGCTATGTAAATCTTCAGATAAATAAGTCTAAAGCAACTCTAAATAACAGTGCTAACATGCAGACTACTAATTTAGCTTCCTTCATTCTCTCTTTTGAATAAATCACTCCAATGTATCTGTTAGCAATGTTCAAGATAATACTCTGAAGCTCTCAAAGGAGCGAAAGTTTGGAGGGGACTTTTTCCATCTCTACCAATCAACATACTATAAACTACAGTAACCATGAATGAGCTGGGCTCTGATGGAAGTAAGCCTGCATTACATCACAGGCTGTCACTGAGGACAGCACTAGACCCATCACAAAAGAATACGGGGAGGAATGGTTGGGTAATCAGCAACAAAATAAAGCATTTTAAAGAAGACTTTAGTACTTCGTGCAGCTGAAAACTCTCAGAGTAGCTCAGCTTGTTGCATGCAAGAAAAGCTCCCAAAGGAAGTACAAAGCCACGAGAGAAGGACTCGGGCCTGGGAGATCCTCTCGGGTATTTGTTTAAAGAGATGGATATAAGCTTTAGTTTGTAACAGATGCGTCTGTGATAGCTAATAAGCAGGGTTTCAATGGAGAGCGGATTGTTGGAATTCTAAAAGAAATATTATTGAGCAAAGGCGTACTGGTGGCAAAAAACCTGCAAAAAGACATTATTGCCCATTCAAACAAAACCAAAATGCTGATAATTTTGAAGGATTATTATTTTATGAAATGTTTAAAGAGATACTGTTTAGCTTCTGTATTACTTTGGAACTCTTAGTGGAGAACAAAATGCAGTGTACCCTTGTACATTGTAGCAGGACACATCTGATTAATTTAAACCCAGCTTCACAGAATTAAGATTGTGTGCGCAGAAACTTTTGAAGCATTTTTTCCCAAAGCACTAAAAAATAACAATGGCAATTGCTATTTAAAAGTGATATGGGTTGTTCAAAGTCAACACATGCAATTCCACAGCCTCTAGGTCTGTGGAGGAAACAAAATGGCTCCTCTGACAGGTCCAGTAGTTCACAAATGGTGCGAATTCGGCTATCGGTCCTTGCACTGAAAGGAACTCATGGGACTATTGGGCTGGTTTATGAGATAGTCACGAAGTGCAGTGCAGCAAGCTACCTTGCTGCTCTGCACTGCGTGACAGTTAAAATGCAGGCAGGCATGGTATTGAAAATAATATAGCGCATTGTTGCCTTTTTTCCCTGTGATGCCACCCTTTTGGCAGCCTAGCACCAATGCAGGAAAGAGTGCTCCATGGTGCAAGGGACCCTCCGCTGTATGCACAATTTCTTTGTGTAGGAAGTGACACCTTTCGGCATAAAAACAATCCTGAGAGGCATATCCTCTATCTCATTGTTAGGCCTCTCTGGGAAGGCATATCTCTTTGGCTCATTCCCAGGTTTGCCAGTTCTAGTAAATCTGGAAATGCATCAAAACGTATTAGGAGGTGTGTGGAAACAGCGATGCAATGCCCCTCGAATGCCTCCCTAAGTGCAGAGTACGGCAACGCAGCAATTTGCACTGCATTGCTTTACTCCAGATTTATGGAACCACTCAAGGCCACGCAAAATGGCCTTGCGTGGATTCATACATTTCACCTAAGTTTTGTGTGAGGCAGGTACCATGTTGTGTGGTGCAAAAGCAAAGCAAACCTGGTCATAAATATGCCCCTATATTTTTTCACAGATGTGCATATAGTGCAGAAGCAGGATGCCACTACTCAGAGTTAACAGAGCCATTGGCTTAAGTGGGCTGATCCATTGCCATGTGATATATGCTGTGGTGGGTGGAAGGAAATTGGGATTTACCCTGCACAGACCAATAGATGAGGAGATCTAATTGAAAGCCCATACTTTTGCATGTGTTAGACCCCATTCAACGAGCTGTGAGGTAGGCAGAACTACTGGACTTCACCTGCAGGGATTGACATTGCTTGCCCCTGATGTCCAAGTGCCCATACTTCAAGGACTCTGCAAAATGTGTCAATTACATCCCCTGCCACAGTTGAATATTAGGGTAGCAAGAATAAACAGTCACAAGAATATCAAGAAGGTAGTGTGGGGGATGCTTGAGCTCAGCAATCAACTAATATGACCAATAAAGTGAATGCCTAGCCCAGTGTTTGACTTTTCAAAGAAATGTACTTTATTCACACAGTTTAAAAAGTACAACATACTTCAATATTCACAGACAAGTCAGTATCCCTGGGCACTATCTCTACAATGCTACACCCACTTTCCTACCTATCTCCTTACTAGGCACTCGGCCCAGGTTCTGGTCCTCTCCTTCTCTCTAGGGCTTATAAGGAATAGCCTGAATGAGGCTTAGACACACCTAAACAATCCCAGCTTATAGTCTGCTAACAGTCAAATCTTACCGCTTCATGGGGTGAAAGAATTCTCTCACGGACTTTACATGGACACTTTACACTTCAAGCGGTGCTCATGTGCATTTGTGAGAGCTGTGGTAAAAAAAAAAAAAAAAAAACTATGCCCCTGCACTATAAACAGTCAATGAGTAAATAGTAATGGTATAAGTTTGTTTTAGAAAGCAATGAAGGTATTAAGACAACTCTAAACATTACGTAACTCTCCGAGAATGAGTAAATATGAATCGAGATACATAGGTGGATAAACAGTCTTTTCTTGTTGTAGTCACTTCTCTTTATTGTTCCATTTCAAAAGCCAACACGTGTTTCATCGCAGGGAACAAACTGCGAATCTTCAGGGCTACACGATACACGGCGCCGGGAAATTAGAGAGGGAGATCGACACAGATAAGGTGCACTACCTACGTGGACTAAACGGCGTACCCGCGAATTCACGAACTTGTTCTCCTCCCGGTTTTCAATTGACTTGGAAAGTAACGAGATCTCGTGCAGCCAGAACATAAATTTGGAAATCCAAATTCAGGATTCCACGTAACGCCCGGACTGGGATTTTGTTTATACGAACTTTCTTTTCGCTACGAGGCCCTGAAGATTCGCAGTTTGTTCCCTGCGATGAAACACGTGTTGGCTGACCTTCCTTGAGGAATGGCAATGGCGATGTCCGGTCCCGAGGTGGTTTTGGCCCAGGTTTTGGTGAAGCAGACTACGTCTTGGGTGGTGCGGTTGAGGAGGTCCCAGATTTCCATGGTGTGTTTGTGGATTGAACGGACTTTGAGGAGGCTGCATTATAGGGTCTTTATATTGCCCATCATAAATATTCAAGATATTGCCATTCACACAGCCTTTCAGTTTTAAGAATACGATAACAGTAGGTTCAGCCCACTATTGTTCTGCTTCTTTGTGTGCGTCATGGAATTTCTGATACGCAAAATGCGATTAACTAAGATGTCTCAGACACATTTAGTGATTCCCAAATGGGGGTGGAAATGACATACCAAATCAATATTCATGAGCTGGCTTGCAATTTTCGACATCATTGCAAATGGCTTGTAATCATAGGGATGGTGGCCTGTTGGTGTCAGCACACCACCATGACCATGATTGCTTTTTAAATAAAGCATTTTTTTTATTGAAATGCATGCCATTTTCCTTAAAAATAATTGGGATGTATTTCAAAAATAAAAATGAAAAGTTACCTTTTAATTTTTTAAGAGTAGGTTGGGTCTGTGGGACCACTGCCTGCTCCTAAAAATTGTTGGTGCCCACATTCACATAGGGGCACAAAGGGGACCCCATCCCATTTGGGAATGGGTTACTACCTCCTTCACGGAGTCGGTAAAATATGAATGTTTTGAGACTGCATTCTGGTCGCATAACATTCGTACATGCCCCTGAGTCTCACTATTAGGAAGGGACGGCCTCAGCAAACCCTATTTTGCGAGTCAGAAATAGATTACCGACTCACAAAATAGGGTTGGTACATGCTAAAAGCCATTTGGCAGTCGCAAATTGTCGGATTCTCCATTTGCTACCACTAAAAATGGTCGAACATGTGACCCCAGATCACAAAACATTTTTTGCATTGTCAATGCATATTGCAGTTGGTGGCGGTATATACTGTGATGCAAGTGGTGAGAGCATGTGTCTGGACATATCCACTTAAGTAACGTGGCCAGTCTCTCCCTGACTCAAACAAAACGAGGAATTTGAGCTAAATATAATTTCTGATGTTTCTATATCAAAAGAAAGCCGATAACCAAATTTGACAATTGTTGATCAATTTTGCTCGGTAGATTAGAGACATGGATCCTGTAACACATATAAATGTTTTCAGTGTTTGAGTAGATACTCAGAATTACTTAGAATACTAAAATCTGCAGTAAAGCAAGAGAGAGAAATCTGATCATGGGAAATAGAAGGACATCGTCAAATGAACTTTAAAAATTTGGAAAAATCGATAGTTATTTGTTTGAAACTTTTATGGATTTTATTTACCCAATCATGGCAAGGAAGCTATTTTTACAGTGGTGGTTTGGCACTCTTCCCATCAAATCCTTTACCAGTAAATGGACTAATGGAGGGGACAAAACATGCCCTGGCTGTAATTCCTGCGATGAAGAGGAAATTCACGTTCTGTTTTTTTGCCCTTCCTACAAGTCACCTAGGAAATATTGGCTTGTGCCCTTATGCAGGAATTTGGCAATAAGGAACTGTGTAACATCTTTCAGAATACTGAAAACTGATTCCTCCCCCCACATTGTCTTCGCGGTTGCAAAATATCTTTTAGCCATGTGGCGCATTAGGTCCAAGTTGATCAAGGCAAAACCACCCTAAGATGTATGCCTACACCACTGTGACATTGTAACATCTGGCTCCCGTTAACAGCGTCACCTATCATACTTCGTTTATTTCATTTTTAATGATATGAAATGCTGTTGCTTATTCTTTTTATGTACTCCATAATCCTGATTTTAAATGTCATAATTCTTGTCACTAGCTCTCTGTTGCACTTTATATGATTGAATTTTAAATGTATGTATGTCTTTTATGCATCTTTTGTGGCCTAAATGGCCGAAATAAAGAATTTTTGGATTGGATTGGATTGGATAGTTATTTGAGGATCAACTAAAATAAATGTTCTCATTATGTCATCATACTTATCTAAATACTTTGAGAACCAGAACACGTTGTGCTTGTCCTCTTCACTCCTCTGTTTTACTAAGATTGAAAGACGGCTTCTTTTGCAATTTGGAGTTTGCCAAAGTTATGCCAAAGTGCGGCACAAAAGCCCCTGATTGCAAAGGGAAACTAAAATTATAATAGCAATAGTTGTTAACATTTTCGTTTTCCTTCTGTAGGAGCCGCCGCTGGTCAGATGTCACATAGATGTTAGAAAGTACAGCCAATTCCGGACATGACTTGACTCTACAACTAACATTGCAGTACAACAAGCAGAAATAGTTCAACATGAAGCACGGCTGAAAAGAATACATTGGCCTTTGAAACAAAAAATATTATAACTCAAGCAGATGACAACATTGTGGCACATGAGAGCAGCATGTGGTAGAAGGACAGGACAGATACCAACGTAAACTGAAATTTTGGCGGTGAGTGGCTATTTAGCCAAAATATAGAGTAAACTAGGCTCATTGTCACAAATACTAGATATGACGGACTCGCTGAACATCAATAGAACAAATGATCTTGGAGTCTGATAATATGCTGAATGCTGTTTTAAAAACACAAAAATGTAAAGACGAACTGAACCTCATTAAAAGAAATAAATGAAGAATTAGAAACAGGGCATCATAGAAGTAATGTGCAAATCACCAGAGTGCCGGAAATGATAGTCCTGGGTGGAGTTGAGGTCTACATAGATAAATAATCTACATGCAGTCTTTGCACATGTAAACTTGTCATCTGCGTTTTGTATTGGATAGAGCACATCGCACCCTGGACCTGTCCCATGTGCCTCACGTAGACAGATACTGGCAAAATCTGCTCAACTACAGAGACCAACTCCTCACCATGGTATGAGACATGAAAAATAGCAATTATGAAGAAGCAAAGATTGCAATCTACCCAGACCACACACAAGCAGTCCAGCAAGTTGCTACAAATCTTTACAGTAAGAAAAAAATACTACATGATACGAATATCCCAAGCGCTATGTTGTACCTGGCTAGATTACATTATCATATGCGTGGTAAATTTCACCTGTTCTCATACTATTAACTGTCAATCATATTCTTGAATGCAACTGGCAAAAAGAAGGGCAATGACAAGGGACAGGATGATAATGGTGCAAATTGTGGCTTTAGTGATGTTGAAGGAGCGGCATGTTCTACATACTAGTCAATTGACGAGAGTAACAGTCTACAATATGCCACATGGCCATAGTTTATAAGTGTTAAAATATCCTTCATTTTAATTAATACAAAGGCTCTCATTATGCAATTTCTGCAAAATATTGTTATTGTGGCACCTACATACTAAAGGCTAAATAATGTGAAAAAGATGTGCCAAGTCACAGCATAAGCTAAGAGGAACAACATAGATCAATTACTAGCAACAGTGGCGGCTGCTACCTGGAAGCAGCAGTTGAAAGGGGTGGGGTAAGGTGCGGGGAGCATATGGTATCGGCTTTAAAAAAAAAAAAACACTTACTGTCCGCAGCAACCTTCCCTGTATCCTCTTCCTGGCTTCTTTGGGGAAACAGGAAGCAAGAAGCACCAGGGCTCCCACACTTCCTGCAGCCAATCACAACGATGCAATGCAGTCTTGTGATTGGTCTGAGTGCCGTAACTTGGTTTTCAGCCAGGGTGGGCATATTCTCCACGCAGCAGTAATGCAGCCTGAATGGAGAACATGCTTTGTACGCCTGACTGTTTTGCCGCCCGAGGGGGCCAGCCAATCACTCATGCTCACATAGGGAGTGCAAACCACTCCTCCTCCTGCTCTGAGAGGAGCCCCGCCCCACAAAGAGGCAGCAACAAGAAAAAATAAAATGATAATAATCTCACGTTATTATCATTGTATTTTTCCTTTTTTTACACTGCATAAAGCAGTGGGGCGACGCTACACCACCGTAGCTGAGGAGCCGCCACTGACTAGCAATTGCAAAAAAATTATAGCTTTGCCCAGGCTGTTATATTATCATCCCCCAAGGCAAGTTAAGTGAGATACATTCTGTGCTTACAGATTTCATTTTGGGGTGGATGGGCGCCATATGGCCCTTGCAAAACTTCAGCGCACAGTTCAGGAGGGTGGTTTGGTGACTCCCAACTTCGAGGCATATTATTTGGCAGGACAGTTGCAATCATGCCCAGACTGGCTGTAGTGGGCACAAGGCACTCCCCCAATGCCCTGGCTGACCCACCTATTGCTTGGACCTAGATAGCTTAGGGCTAAGCCTTGCACCGTGCAGCCAGTTGCTCAGTATTGCTGTGTATGGTGGCGGGGTGTCCACCCTCTATTCCCCTGCCCTGCCCATCCATTGTCTGGCACACTTCTCCTGGGAAGGTTATACCCAGCTGGTGGGGGAGTGGGTGGCCTTTGAGCTTGAAATGATAAGTAATCTGTATGAGTCTGGTATAATGAGGTCCTTGAAGGACTTCCAGGAAGTTTATGACCTGCCAGCTGGACCTATTCTTTTCTATGGCCCGCTCAAGGCACTGCTTAGGCAGTGATGGAAATGCGGGCAGGAGGAGCCGTCTATGCTTCAGGGTAGGACTACCAATGGAGAAAGATGCCTGGGCTGCAACTATTGGGACTCCTATTACAGCTGAGGATAGGGTAAAGGTCTTAGCCAGGGTTTCACTAATCCAGCAATGCACTTTTTTAAGTTGATACATGTTTACTATATTCAAGAAGCATATCTCACTCCTGAGAAGTTAAACAAATTATATCCAGGGCCAGCTTGGGGTGCCCCAGATGTGGCTTGATGGTACAGAGATGTGCCATATGGTGTAGAGTTCTCCCCAATTGGGGCAGTTTTGGGAGTATTAGAGAGTGTGCTTCCCCTTTTCCCCTGAAGGCTGTTTGTTAGGGCTGTTCCTGAGGATGGCTAAACATAAGGTTACTACTTGGTTTATTGATCTCGCCCTGATTCTGGTGAAGAATCTATTCACACTTAATTGTAAGAGTACAAGGTCCCCACAGTTTTCTAAATGGACAGGGCACTTGTTGTGCTGGGTGGATAATGAGGAAACAATTTTGATCCGAGAAGCATAAGGGAGGCAGTGTCTTTTGGAAGTGGCCAGGGTCTGGGATACCTTGATGAAGGAGTTGCGGTCTGAGGGGACCTACTCGGCGAATGATATTGGATCATGGTCCCTGGATACCTCTTTCGCTTGCCCAACCACTGTATTCGCAGACCTCTTGGCATGTCTTACTGTGATGACAATTCCTACATTGAGACTGGAATGTATCATCCACATATTATTATTATAACATGGTTTTGAGAAAACTGTCAATAAAATATGTTGGAAAAAACATAGATCTATTACTTTTGCAAGAAATGCATTTGATTGGAGAACGAGGTAAAAATGTTGCTAAAAACTAGGGGACGCATCATTTTTTTTCCAACTAGTCCTGATACTCTAGAGGAGTTGCCATACTGTTAAAAGGGGGCTACAATAGCAACACATACAGACGGTCACTGACCCGTACATGGGATATCTGATTATATAGTATGTGTTAAGCCGTACTAATGTCACTGTTGTACACACATATGGCCCACACTGTGATGAGCCATGACCTCCATTTCTTTCACACAGTTATGGGCAACTGAATTAAACTACAACACACTATACTCAAGAGAGGAGTCCATAATCTTGCACTGCGAGGAACTCTATTTAATACCAACACTAGAAACATGCAACATATCAATGTACAGGCCATCTTGATAAAAAGAATGGAGCTACTAGATATTTTGCGAACCGGACATGGCCTTAAATGTGAATATATGTTCCAGTCAACAATGCATGAATCTGCCTCCCGCTTAGACTTCTGACTGGGAACAAGAGGCGCAGTAGAGTGGATCACAAATGTAAAATACCAGCCCCTATACTCTCTGACCATTCCCCTGTGGTTTTGTCAATATGTTTACCAGGTCAGGCAACATCACAGAGATTGTGGTGATTCTAACCCTCCATGCTGCTGAATATATAGCATGTAGGGAACAGACATGGCGAGCCATAAATGCATAATTTGAATACAAATAAGATTCTGTTAGCGATCACAGCATGATCTGGAAGGCATTCAAAGCTATGATCGAGGGAAATGTATCCCAAAAACTCTTTTCCATTTGAGGCATACTAGCTGAACAAGAACACGAGCTGAGGAAGGTTCAAACCAAGCACTTAGAAGAAAATACCACCACTACAAAGACACAAATACAGAACACACCACAGAAATGTCAGTGCAAGTCGGAATGGAAGATAAAATGCTTGGAGAAGTATGTCGTTGCTCTCATATATGGTGAGAGAGAAAGACCAGGGAGCACACAATGACTGTTTTCCCTAAATCTAAATGGGTCGTGCAACACATACCCAACAACGAATCAGCTGACCTGACCCCATACACCAATCAAGGAAAATTCTGGCAGAATTCTCCAGATTTTACACACCAAAATATGGCTCCACATATGAGGTGAATAGAACAGACATACATCAGTGCTAGGAAAATATCACACTAGTATGACTGAGCAGGCAGAACAAGTACATGCTATTCACTCAAAGCAGAGGAAAATAAAACAACATACCTGATTTGAATACCTGGATAGTGTCCTTGCAGCACGGCTTCCCCTGTGAGTTTTTCAGGAGTACACAGACATATTGGAAAGGGGCGACCACTCGGTCCCCCCGAACGTATGGCGGAGTACCACGATCCCCCCGGGAAGCCATCTTGGGCGGGAGGCGAGTCTCGGCTGGTATGCCCGAAGCGGCGTAGCCGGGGCGCGCCTTTTCCCGCCCTAGAGTGGGTTGGCCTAGACACTGACGCGGCTGGCCACGCCCTTGGGGCAGGCAGGGGCGGGTTTACGCCCGCCCTGAAGACGGATAAAAGGAGAAGCAAGATCAGAAGGCATCCTCTTGTTCCTGTGCTCTGAAGCTGCACCTCCTCGCTGCACGTGAGCTCGAGACGGAACGAAGAGCCAATTTTGAGCGTTGTAATCGTTCTTGTTTGTTTTTCAGATACTCTGTTGGAGAATGCCGAAGAAGGCGGGAAAGCGCATGACTACTGACCAGATGCTGCGCGTTCTCATGAAAGAGGTGACCGACCTAAAGAGGCGAATGGATAAAGACGAGGAAGGGGGACCGAAACGTCCTTTGGCGGGAGCAGCCCCGGGAGGGAAAAACAAGAGGCCCAGGAGGGGAGCAGCTGGGGGAGACAACCCGGGTCCCAGTACCCCGCTCGAGGCACCCACTCCCGTGCCGGAGGAAGGGAATCCGATTCCCGTTGTGGTCACCCCCGTGTCCGGGGAAGATATGCCGCCCGAGCTGGCAGCACAATTAGCAGCGTGGTTGGGAAAAGGTAGCGAGGGCGCCACGGCTGTCGACGCACAAGAGCTGATGAAGCAATTGCGTGAGTCACGGGAAGCAGCAAAGGTGTCCACGCCGGCTGCCGCAGTTGAGAAGCCGCAGGGGACGGGTTCAGTAGCAGAGGCAACGTCCGGTGCAGGTAAGCGGCCATTGCCGATTGCGAGGGATGAGTCAGCACCCTCTCGTAGGGAAAAGTTGGGTCAGCATGTTCCTTTGGCTATTAAAGAGAAGATATGGGCAGGGGAGTACGTAAACATCTTCTCGTTGCTTACTGATCACTATGAGATGGAGCATGTTAAGAGCCAGAAGGATCTCATGCATCCGAGTGTTTGGCGCGCAAAAATGGCCGCCTTTAAGGTAAATGAAAACATTGGCAATTGGGGCCAAGCTTGGGGGGTTTTTACATCGATCCTGGGGGAACGAAGGCCCGATCTGTTACCCGAATTGCCGATTTATCAGTCACGGATCATGGGGTACTCGATATCACACGAGGGTAATCATTGGTTCTGCTATGATAACCTGTTTAGAAATGCTAAAGAACATGATAAAAATTTAACGTGGGATTGTTATGATTCTGTGTCATGGTCCAAAATGAAGGATACTGGTATGTTAAAAGTGCCATTAGTAGGGAGTAACGTTGGCGAATCCTCCCGCCAGTATGCGGGGACGCCCTTTCGATCTGGTGCGGGTACCGACAATTACTCGAGGCCTGCCGGCAACACAGGAAAAAGGGGGGTCTGTTGGAACTTCAACAGGGGTAAATGTACTAGGCCCCAGGGATCGTGCAAATTTAGACACGAATGTAGTGGGTGTGGGCAATCATCCCATCCTGAGTCCACGTGCAGAGCCAAACCGGGTGATAACGGGGGTAGAGGAGGCGCCAAACAGGTCTAACATAGTCCGAGGGGCGCCTTTACCTACCCCGATTGATACCTTGGCAATGATTCCTTGGCTCAGTGAATACCCGGATCGTACTTCTGCTGGGGTGTTGCGGAACGGGTTTTCTTATGGTTTCCGCATCCCAGTGGGGGACTTTCAAGGTGCAGGGAAATGTAAAAATCAGCTGTCGGTCTTCCAGCATACGACCGTGGTACAGGATAAGATCAGGAAAGAGGTTACTCGAGGTCGAGTCGCCGGTCCGTTTAGTGTACCGCCGGTTCCTAACTTTGTTTGTTCCCCTCTAGGTGTGGTCCCAAAGAAGGACCCGGGTGAGTTTCGGCTGATACATAATTTATCAGCCCCACGTGGTCTTTCCGTAAACGAAGCGATAGACCCGGAAGTGTGTTCGGTGCGGTACGCATCCTTCGATGAGGCCGTAGCCATTTTGAATCGCCTGGGGCCCGGGGCGCTGATGGCAAAATCTGATATCGAGTCAGCGTTCCGGTTGCTCCCGGTACATCCAGACGATCAGCGTCTCCTAGGTTTCATGTTTCAGGGTCATTATTACATGGATAGGTGTATGCCGATGGGGTGCTCTATATCTTGTGCCTATTTCGAGAAATTCAGTAGTTTTCTACAATGGGTCTTCACAAGGAAGACGGGTTTCCAACATGTGATGCATTACCTTGATGATTTTTTGTTCCTGGGGGCAGCCGGGGATCCGGAATGTGGGCAGGCTTTGGCGCAATTTTGTGTCTTGATGAATCAGTTTGGCGTGCCATTGGCACCAGGTAAGACTGTGGGGCCTTCCACTTGCCTCGAGTTTCTGGGGATCGAGTTAGACTCCGGAGAAGGTTGTTTTCGTTTACCAGCTGACAAAGTGTCAAAGTTCAGGACATCCCTGCAAATGTGTATAAGTGGACCTAAGGTTAAGCTGCATCAATTACAGCAGTTAGTTGGCCAGTTGAATTTTGCCCTGAGGGTTATACCAATGGCCCGCCCCTTTTCCCGTTCGATTGCTCAAGCCATGGTCGGCCTGAAGGAGTGCCATCATCGCACAAGGCTATCGGCAGAGGTCCGCCAGGACATGCGCATTTGGTTGGCATTTCTGGCGGATTTCAATGGTCGAGTCGTCTGGAACAAACCGGCCGTGTCCTCTGAGGAGCTGGGGCTGTGGACGGATTCGGCAGGGAGCATAGGTTTCGGTGCCATCTTCGGCACAAGATGGTCTGCACAAAAGTGGCCGACATGGTGGCATGACAGTGGACTGACAAGTAACATTGCTTTCCTGGAACTTTTCCCCATTTTAGTGGCCCTGAGAACTTGGCCCGAAGGGTTCAAAGATCACTCTGTGGTATTTTGGTCTGACAATATGACCGTGGTCGAGTGTATCAATAGTCAGGCAGCACGATGCAAATGGATTTTGAGACTGCTCAAGGAAATTGTTTTACTGTGTATGCAATTGAATGTGATATTCAGAGCAAGACATGTCCCAGGGGTAATGAACCAGGCGGCTGATGCACTGTCTCGTTTTCGTATGCAGGCTTTCTGGGGTTTCCTTCCCACAGCGGACCCGGAGCCGGCACCCTTTCCCGAAGCTCTCTGGTCTCTCGGTGCCCCGAACTTCGTAACCTCGTGGGAGAGAGTTTAGCACCCAGGACGAGGAAGGCATATGAAGGGGCGTTCCGGTCCTATTTGGCCTTTTTGGGGACTGATAGAGAGGAGCTTTGGGGCCAGGAGGAGTGGGTGGTGAATTTTCTGATGTCCTTACATCTGGTCGGGAAATCGGTGGCCACGGCTCAGAGGCATCGGGCTGCCATTTCCTTTGTTGCTAGGGCTCATGGGATCCATGACCCGACAGCGTCTTTCGTTGTACAGAAAGCGCTACGGGGGTGGCAACGCCTTGAGGGTCGCAGAGTAGACGAGAGGTGCCCGATAGGTTTGGATAGGCTGGCCCAGTTATTATCCAGACTCCCTGCTACGTGTTCATCTCAGTTTGAGACAGTGTTATTCCGAGCCGCTTTTACGCTGGCATTCCATGGGGCTATGCGGGTAAGCGAACTAGTGGCGAGGAACAAGCAGGATGTGACAGGAGGATTGTGCCAGGAGCACGTCCAGATCAGAGGGGAGACGATGACGGTCTCATTTGTCAGGTCCAAGACCGATCAAAGTGGGATGGGTGACTGCGTAATCATACGCAGGATTCCCGGGTCCTCCATGTGCCCGGTAAGGTGTCTAGAAGATTATTTAGCACGAAGGGTGGCATCATGGGGGGGGACCTTGTTGAGACACGCTGACGCCACCCCACTGACAAAGTTTCAGTTTCAGCGGGTGCTTGCGATGTCGATTGCCGCTGCGGGCTTGAACCCGGGCGAGTTTGGGACCCATTCCTTTCGGATAGGGGCTGCTACAGAAGCTACAGCCAGGGGTCTGGATGTTGAACAAGTTAAACGGGTGGGGCGTTGGTCCTCCAATTGTTATAAAAGGTATGTGCGGTTGCACATGTTGTGAAGCTGTAACAATGTACTCACGCTTCTTGTTTTTGTTTGGTTTTCAGTTGCGCAAGCCTACGAGGCGGGGCGAACTTTGCAGTCGACCCAACACCGGGCCAGCGGTCAGACATCACCGGCTGTGAAAAAGGAGGTGTGGGTCGTGGGCCACTCATACGTGAGACGTGCCGCAGACGTATTCAAGGCAGGTGATATGATTCACGTAGCTGGGGAATACGGGTACAGTGTGTCCTTCTACGGAAGAGGCGGTCTCTGTATTGACCAGTTTCAATCATTTTTTGAGGGTTTGCTAGGGCGGACGAGGTCACCGCCGTCTGTAGTCATAGTACATCTTGGGGGTAATGATTTGGTCACCACTGGTAGACGACTTCTTCTTGAGGCGATGCTTTCCACTGTAAGTTGGTTAGCGAGGAGAGTTCCAGGGTGCACAATTGCGTGGTCCCATATGATCCCACGAAAAGTGTGGCGGGGGGCTATTTCGGTTCCTGCTTTAAATCATTCTGTTAGAAAGCTTAATAACAAAGTGAGTAGGTTGTTCCGTTCCAAGACACTGCATTCTATTTCGCATGGGTGTATTAATGATGACAGTATGTATTTGGGGGATGGAGTGCATTTGTCTCGGGTGGGGAATGAGTTACTCATAGGAGACTTCTTAGCATGGCTAAAAACGTTACACCATGACCTTTAGGTAGGAGTGTTGTGGGGGGTCCGGATAGCCGGTCAACTATCCGGCCTGTGGCGGTAAGGTCATGATCGGTGAGCACTAATTGGAAGATCCCTATGAGTGGGCGTCACCCAGCACGGATGGGAGCGCTCGGGGGAGGTGGCCATTGGCCCCTCAACGGGGAGGCGGTCCCTTCCAAGGATGGGTCGCCGAAAGAAAAGGAAAGGCGGTCAAGGCCCCTTCCTGGGTAGGAGGGGTTACAGCCCCCTCCTGGGGAATTTCCCGGGGCCAGGACGTCTGCGACGGCAGATGTGGTAAGTTGTGTGGGGTTTGGGGGGGGGTCTACGCTACCTTCTAGATACCTCACACGAGTCCTCGTACGACCTCTAAGTGGCGTCGAGTTTTATTGGGGCCCCCGTCAAGTCAAGGGAAATTGGTAATTGCACTTGAGGTACGCCTCTGGGCCGCCCCTCACAAGTGAGGGCGATATTTCTGGGTTAGGGATCTTGACACCGGTTACGACCTTGCCGTTGGCCCTTAAACGTTAGGATGTACAATTTCAAAATTTCAAGTAAATGTTTTGTAGGATGTTAGTTCGGCTAGGAGAACCTGTGTATTAGAGAATCTGTTAAGGTTAGCCAAACATCGCAATGTGGTAATGAAATTGTACATAATATGAAACTGTTTATTTAATGTTTTAATTTTGTTTCATATTTTAATAAATACGGCCGGGAGGGTTACTCCCTCCCGTCTTCCAAAGACTTCAGAACTGTTTCCAGTTTCCCATCCTTGGGGATTGTGTTGAGAGGGGGTGGCGGGTATCTCAGCCATATGGAAAGGGGCGACCACTCGGTCCCCCCGAACGTATGGCGGAGTACCACGATCCCCCCGGGAAGCCATCTTGGGCGGGAGGCGAGTCTCGGCTGGTATGCCCGAAGCGGCGTAGCCGGGGCGCGCCTTTTCCCGCCCTAGAGTGGGTTGGCCTAGACACTGACGCGGCTGGCCACGCCCTTGGGGCAGGCAGGGGCGGGTTTACGCCCGCCCTGAAGACGGATAAAAGGAGAAGCAAGATCAGAAGGCATCCTCTTGTTCCTGTGCTCTGAAGCTGCACCTCCTCGCTGCACGTGAGCTCGAGACGGAACGAAGAGCCAATTTTGACCCACCCACCAGCCCCTGAGGACAGCAAGTGGTTTTTTGAATAAAGTTGATGGATAACTCTGATTTTCGTTTACAGGTTGTGGTATTATCGTGATAATTTTGAGTATGTAATAAAGAATGGTCGATTTGTGTTACGTTCGCAAGTAAAGAAATTCTGCTTTAGTGTTCATTGGTAAGCATGCTTTTAATAAAATTGTAGTTGCTACTGTCTTTTTAGTTTAGTCATTTAGTTAGCATTGTCGTATTTATTTTGGTCGGGCGGTAAGGTCATGATCGGTGAGCACTAATTGGAAGATCCCTATGAGTGGGCGTCACCCAGCACGGATGGGAGCGCTCGGGGGAGGTGGCCATTGGCCCCTCAACGGGGAGGCGGTCCCTTCCAAGGATGGGTCGCCGAAAGAAAAGGAAAGGCGGTCAAGGCCCCTTCCTGGGTAGGAGGGGTTACAGCCCCCTCCTGGGGAATTTCCCGGGGCCAGGACGTCTGCGACGGCAGATGTGGTAAGTTGTGTGGGGTTTGGGGGGGGGTCTACGCTACCTTCTAGATACCTCACACGAGTCCTCGTACGACCTCTAAGTGGCGTCGAGTTTTATTGGGGCCCCCGTCAAGTCAAGGGAAATTGGTAATTGCACTTGAGGTACGCCTCTGGGCCGCCCCTCACAAGTGAGGGCGATATTTCTGGGTTAGGGATCTTGACACCGGTTACGACCTTGCCGTTGGCCCTTAAACGTTAGGATGTACAATTTCAAAATTTCAAGTAAATGTTTTGTAGGATGTTAGTTCGGCTAGGAGAACCTGTGTATTAGAGAATCTGTTAAGGTTAGCCAAACATCGCAATGTGGTAATGAAATTGTACATAATATGAAACTGTTTATTTAATGTTTTAATTTTGTTTCATATTTTAATAAATACGGCCGGGAGGGTTACACCCTCCCGTCTTCCAAAGACTTCAGAACTGTTTCCGGTTTCCCATCCTTGGGGATTGTGTTGAGAGGGGGTGGCGGATATCTCAGCCATATAGCTCTGTATTCAGGGCCAGCTCTAGTGTGGTGCGATCGGTGCCACCGCATCGAGCAGGCACTGATTTCAGGGTGTGCTATGTTGTCAAATATATTGTGGATTTGAAAGCACCTGTGGCAACGTTCCTTCCCTCCAGCAGTTTTCAGGCAACAATTGAATGTGAAGACAACAATGGTGATTAATGGGGCTGCTGGAGTGATATCCAGTTTTGTCTAGTGGAAGTTTTAACTCATAAAGTAGCACAGAGGATTAATATTCCTGCTACAAAGCACGTGTGGCTGAAATAGTTCAGTGGGTTGCAGCTTTTGTTGGAGAGATCCTTTTCTTGCATGCAATTTATTGATTGCATTAAACTGCAAAGTATAGGTTAGAGCGTTATGATTTTTTTCCCCTGTCCTTCATTATCCTAATGTTGCAAAAAGGGCTCATTTGGATACAAATCTATTCTTATTACTAAAGACAAGCCCCAACCATGGTGGTACATTTAACTGTATATCCTAGAAATCTATGCATTAAAAAAGAGGGAAACTACGTCTCACAGTTTGAAAAGTAATTTTGATAACACTACTCAAACCCGGCAAGTTCCCACAACACTGTGAGTTCCACAACACCCTTTGTTTAATTAACCACCGATAAGAAAATTTAAGAAAAGATCCTACTGGCCATTTGGTGGTCTTGCTGCATCGCCTGGTCTTGCTGGATCAATCTCGGTTTATACATGAACGCTTAACTACAGACAACTTGCACACATTGCTGGGTGTACTACATCAGGTACACCTGATGCCAGTGGCGGCTCCTCCATAGTGGTGGAGGAGCGTCGCCCCATTGCCCTCAGCCAGCTAATGGTAAATAAAATGCCACTAACACAATGTTTTTGTCATTTTATTTATCACTGTCTGAGCTGGGTATGAGTATAGGGTGGGGCAGGCTGGTCATGGGAGGAAGAAGGAGTAGTGTGCACTTATAAGTGTGTATGTCAGTTTGGTTGTCAGTCTTAGGTCGGCTAAACAGACGTGTTGGAGAAAAACCTCTGGCTGCCAGGCACTGTGTGAGTGGCAACCTTGGCTGCTCAGACCAATGATGTCACTGCTCTCATGCTTAGAGTGCAGGATCTGGATTGGGTGGGGAGCCCGTGATATGAGGCCCATCCACTTCTGGGCCTGACGAAAGGAGCAACGAGGTGGACCGCAGCATCAGGGGGAGTGGAGCGGCAGGTACTTTTTAATTGTTTCTATTTTATTCTGCACTACCTCCTTCCTTCCCCCGGCCTCCCTAACACTTTAGATAGGCGGAGGCGCCACTATATCGTGGCTGGCTTTTTTGAATGCCCCAAGGCATTTCGATTCTATTGAAAGGTGCTCTCGTTGAACAGTTTTGGACAGAATGGGGCTGGGCAAAGCAATGCTAACATGGATATCACTCCTTTATGTACAACCAATGCCGAAAGTAAACATTAATGACCAAATTACAGCTCCCTTTGGAACACTGATGGAACAAGAAGGATAGAACAAGATTTGGCAAGGGCACATTTGTTGCATAACGATATACTGAAAACCTGTGTTAGGCCAAGGGATGTAACTCGCATGGTAAACAGTATAGGCATGGCCACGATTGGCACAGAGATGTGGGGTGGAAACGATATATTCGCTACACATACATCTAATCAATAAACCCTAGGATACCAATCGTCAGCGAACCATTACTAGAAAAAGAATAACACAAAAAAACTTTTCAAACTAGGGGATCTATACATTAATAAACCGTTTATCTCATGCTCTATCTGAAAAGAGGAAAGGCCACACCACTAGATGTATTTAAACATTATAGGTTGAGAAAGTGATTAAAAGGATGCTTCCCTTAATACCCACAAGAATGACAGGACTGGAAAATCGTTAACATTGCTTCCACAGGCTCACCGCTGAGAACATTATTTACTATAATGTACAGCATAGTAATAAATGATATGCCGAGGACACTCTATTAATCTCAAAAACCCTGAGTGGCCTCCAAACGCTTCTGACTGTAGTGACTTTTCCCAGGATCGTGGCCTGAAACTCTTTATAGCAAAAAAACGTATGGTGTTTAGTACTCAGACAAAGGTCAAGGGTACCTTGAGGTTAGGGGCAGGTTCCTAGAGAGGGTTAACTCATTTGAATATCTAGGAATCAAACTCTCGTCCAATATGTCCTGGTCCCAACACATCTAAAGGGCTTGTTTAAGCACAGACAGATCACTGGAGTTATTTTAAAAGAACATTATGTTTCCTTCACCAAGTCAGTGGAGCAAGTCCATGTGGAGTGCAAGGCCAAGGCTATTGGTGCAGCGCTATATGGCGCTGAGCTGTGGGGGTATGGCAATGTTTCTGCTTTGGAGTGTTCAGAGAATAGCGTTTTAAGAACTTTGGTCTCCCTTCCATCTGGTACCCCCTTGTACACCCTATTTCTGGATATGGAAGTCAAAAAGGTTTCCCTTAAGGCCCCGCCTACATTCCTTGTTGTTTTTGCAAAGACTAATGGCTATCCCAGAGCTGGGCCATTATGGTGTTGCCTCAAAAGATATCATCAATGCTGATAGATGCCACAAAATATCTTGGCTGTGTTGGATCGAGAAGCTGTTGATATCGCTAGGCTATGGTGATTTTTAGTACCAAATGCTACAGGTCCATTTCCATCTAATGCGGTACTGAAACTACAGTATTGGGAACTGGTGATTGGGGGTGGGGGCAAAAAGTGGCAGTCACCTCACTGGCGGTGGAATTTCTGAATTATAAAGTAGTGCACTGGTTCAAGAAGTCCGGGAACCTTATCACCGTCTCGTTAGAAGCTATATCATCACTTTAGAGTAGGGATGCTCCCATTAAAGTCTTTTATTGCAAAGTGTTCAGCCTCTGATACGGGTAACTGCCCTTGTTCTTTGGTCAGGATCAGACCATGCCAAGTGTGTTGTTTGCATGCCCAGCCAATGCCCAGATTCACTCAGATTGGATGGTACCCGTGTGCAGACTAATGAGAACTTCGTGTCACCGCTATGCCTTGAGGATACTAAGAACGGACCCTTCTGCAATCTAAGTTAGTGCAATTGCAAAGTGTTTGGGGTGGATATGGGTGAAAAGAAGAATAGTTACCAAATGATGATGTTTCTTCTTAGTTAGAATTGTGACTGTCAAGTGCTGATTTTATCAATTTTATAATTTAAGATAGTTTTTCTCTTTTTAAACCACATTCTTAACTATGTTAATACCTTGTATAAATATAAGATGTGAAATGATTTTAAACTGTATTTTATGGCAGGTTTTATTAGCAGTGATTGTATTAGAAATGTTGTTTTATTAATTGTATTATTCGCCAAAATAAAGCATATTTCACTTCACTTCACTTGATATGAGAACAGAGTTAGATCGATCCATAGATAGATGATTGAAAAACATAGAGAACAGCATACCCTACGCGCAATGTACCTTATGTTGCAATCACACAAAGAACGTCTCCCTGAATGATAGGGCCACATATGTCAAAGTTCCATTTTGCATTTCCTAAATAGAGAATTTAAGGTAATCGCTATTTAGGGAATGCAAAATGGCATGTTAGAAAATAGCGATTCCCTAATAGCAATTCCTACGGAGTCGCAATCGCAATTAGGGAATCACTATTAGGAAATGCTACTACATTTGTTCCTATGTGCCGAAAGGCCCAAGTGTGCGAATGGCTTTGCATTACTTAATTTGCGATTACCTAATTGGTAATCGCAAATTAGGAAATGCAGAAACAAGGGTGACCGGAGGCCTAAGTACCCCCTGAACCACCTAAAAAAATTTGCATATGTAAATTGCACATATGCTTTACGGGCATGACTGAGCTACATTACACTTTGAAAAATTGCACATGGTTACCATCGACTTGGAGTAGGTAGTAACAACATTTCCTAAATGCACAGTTTGCATTAGGGAATGCCTGGTACATGTGCTTAGGGAATCGCAAATTGCGATTCCCTATTTGGAGTCACAGTTGTAGATAATCGGCAAACATTTCAATTACCCAAAACGTACTGCCAAAGCCTTTCATAAATCTTGAAAGGGTACTTTGCATTCGCAAATGGTCAAATTTAGCAATTTGCACCATTTGTGAATGCAAAATAGGTTGATACATGTGGCCGTATGACTAATCCTTCCTCATAGGTAGAAAAAAGCACAGAGTTGATGGGATAAGTGAAACAGGTTGCTGAAAAATATGTAAAGTTTTTAGGCATTGGGGTGTTACTGGTGGACGCAGAGTATCCTTGACATGGAGCAGGGGTGCAGTCCCAGGGTTTTATCCATGACTCAAGGACTTAGGGGCTGATAACAATGGTGGACAGAAGTCAGTCTATCTGCCATAGTATCAGGGGGTGGGACCACTCCCCTTAAAGGTAGCGGCCCCACAGGGCTGATTACAATGCAACCGCAACCACAGCGGTGTCGCTTCCCATATTTTACTTGTCACAATGTAAAAACAGCACATTTATATTTCCCTGCACCATGTGGCTGCCACATCCTCATGGATATGTGGGGGGGCACCATAGGTGCCCATCCACCTCCAAACAAAAGGGCCTGGGGTGAAGGGGGCTCACGACGGGCCCCCAATGTCCATCCCTGCCAGCCTTTCCATGGCGAGTGGAGCGCCATGGAAAGGCTGGCGGGGCGGGACCATCTAAATCCCTAAAGTGGTGTCTGGTAGGCAGAGCCACCATTTCAGGGATTGGGAGGTCTCCGCAGCACCGTCCAGCGAGGAGGCAGCCGAATGTGTGACAGTCAGAGTTTCTGACTGTCATTGACCCGCCCGCATTTATAATATGGTGGGTGGGAAATGACCTCAAGATGGAGGTGAACCTGCTACTGACAGCCTGTCGCTGGCGGGGTTCACCACCATTATAATCAGCCTCTTAGTTAATTGTAATATGAACTCATAGATTTACAGCATTTTGCTGCCAGAAATAACCAGACCTAGAGATATTTGGTATCTGTTAAGAAACTATTTAACAGATAAAATGGCAAAATGCTCTAGGCGAGGGTAATAAAGATGGTTGCATTGACTCTGAGTAGTAATCAATATAGAAAAAGTAGTAAAGGAATGAATGTGCAGAATATAAATATTGTGAGGCGAATCCTATGTACACAGCTGTTATTGTTGGAAAGATGTGTAGTGGAAGACTTTGTTTAGTTCTTGTGAGTGATAATGCTTGCCTGTGTGCTGATTAAAGTAAAACCATTGTAAGTAAAGAGTTTTTTTTTAAAAGATGAAGGATGGACGAAGGAACCCAGTGTCACTCTGCAGCAGCAAGGAAGTGTCCAGTATCTCGCAGCTCCCATTTTTTTTCAATTTGGTAGTGTTTGATGAGGCAGTAACAGAGCCATTAAACGACTTGTACCAGAATCCTATAAGTGTTTCCTGAGTGTAGAACTGACCTTTACAATGCTTGTGTCAAAGTCTGCAAAAAGGTCGAACCGCATCAAGAGACATGGGTTCTTTCTTTTAATTAATAGAAGGGCATTGCCAAATAGGGCAATAATTTAATTTGTGCTGTAGCTTTGCCTGAAACTATGCTAGTAATATAATTTAGATAATTAGTCTTAGGGATGAGTTCTTGTAGCTCGGTGAAGATTGTTTTTTTCCGTGTTTTATTTATGAATGGTCGGTGGACGATTAACTGGAAGGTGTGAATAACCTTTATCTCAAATATTCGTTTCTGTTAGGGGGGATCTGTCCTGTCTTGAGTTCATCAGGACAGTCTCTTTGTGAATATAGGCATTTATGGCGTTAAGGATGGATGTCAGGGCAGCTCCAGGAAGATACTTCTGTATTTATTGTCACCTTTCAGATTCCACCAAAACCCACGTTAATCATCCCAGAATATATTCGATCAATACCCCAGTGATTTTACGCTCTCTCTTTGTCTATGGAATGTCCATTCCATCTGGAACAAACCATTATTTTGAGCCCGGTCAACCCTTTGCAGTCTGCCTCAAGTTTTATCTGATCTCGTTTTTGCTAGGCCTAGGACTCCTAGCACTTTACCACTGCTAACCTGTGCTAAAGTGATTTGTGATTGATTTATTCTTTCTTGTTTGATTAACAAAAATCATTGCAGCTAATACTTTTAAAACGTATGTAAAGAAACACTGTTCCATGTTCCATTAGACAATAAATGCTGATTCAAGAAAAATACTTCTAAAGTTACATGCCAAACCATTACATTGGGGCCATTTGAAATACTCTTTTTTTAAAACAAGGGCAATACAATCTATCCACGAATTATGATGTCAACAAAAAATAAATAATAAGAAAAATTAATTTTACATAACGTGCAAATATGCTATAAAATACATATACTTTACTCATGTCAATTGTTTGTCTGAGTCCACTATCAACTCATATGCACCTCACCTAGTTTTGGACAATGGGCATTGACAGGTTCCAGATGCTGAAAAAGGTGTGACACAGGTAAGTTCAAAAGGCAATGGGCAAGAACACATCCCTGCTTTTAACCATTATAGATATTAATTTATTGCAATAGCGTATGTCCAACACCTATCTTAACCTGAACCCAGGTATGGGGGTAAAGAAGAATAATAGCATCTAACAATTTCCTTGAAATGGCCCAGTTCACCAGTTTTGTCCACAGTAAGGCTTGAGGAACTGAATCAAAGGTTGCCTTTAAATCAATAAAAGCAATATAAAGAGTTTGTTTTAAACTACCCATTCAACTAATAATGTAAGGAACAACAAGTGGCGATAGTAGATTGGCCTTGCGGAAACCTGTTTGATTTATTGGGATTGTACCTAGCTGTGCTGCCAAATATTCCAGCTCAATCGTCAGTTAAAGCGATCAAACGAAAGTTAGCAGGGTTGTCAACTGGGTCACTTTTATAGATAGGCTGCATGATGCTACCTTGCCATGAAACTGGGACAATTTTCGATGCCAGTACCTTGTTATACACTGGGGTCAATACATCAGCCCACACATCAATATTGACGCGGAATAAGGCATTGGGAAGCCTATTGGCCAGGAGCACCATTTGATCGAAGAAGACGTTAAAGGATAGCTACATCATTAGTAGTAATACAAACCAAAGCATTATTCAGATCAGAGCTGGTGACTTCCTCAGTGTGTGACTCACTAGGGTACACACCATTGTTTATACCCAGTCACATGCCGTTCACTATTCCTAAATTTGCTTAGCTAATTTTATCACCATTAAAACTCAGGTCTTGTTTAGCCAGATTGACCATGCCATTTAGATTTGTAATAAAGTTTACCCATTCAGCTTCCGTAATGTTAGTACTGTAAAACCTATTACCCCCCCTTTCAAGTTTGTAAATTATTTCGCAAAATATTCTTGTGTTATTTTGTCTTGAAGCATGGAATAATCTGTGCCAAAGACCTACTTGATATCTTGATTTAGCCACCTACACTTGTCGCCTATAGGAACTTCTTAATGGCCTTGTTCTATGCTTATATACATGATATGATTGCTGTTATCTGTGAGAGTAGGCAACCTCTACCACTCCATTAAGGGATTGTTTCAATTTAAATATCTGGAAGGTGTACAATTTATTCTGGGAAATTTATGTAAAATGTATTTTCTTTCAAATTGTATTGTAAATCTTGCCGCCAAGGATCATGTTATATAGTTCCATTAATCAATCTTGAAGCCTATCCCTCCTGGCACTGGCCACTATCCTTTATTATACCTTTGGCAGCCTGCATTATTTCTTCATGTTTATCTGTGTGCCATACCAATGTTTTCAGATTAAGAAGAATGAATCATATTAAGGAGCTCATTGGATCTAGGATTACTTCTTATTGGCAATTGTAAAATAAATGTCTGACGATTGTGGTCACTCTCAAGCTGAGGGGTCACCATATATTCAACAATTTTTTTACTTACATTTCCTGAAATAATAGTAAAGTCAATAATTGACCCGTGTTTAGAAGATTTAAAGGACGGAAGAGGTCTGGATTTACTCAAGGATTTTTCTTTTAACATAATTAATCCAAGCTTGTGCATATTAGCACAGCATTCTTTTGAAATTCTGTTACCCTTTCTGAATGAGGAGTCTCAGGTGTGCAGATTGAAGCTAAAATCACCAGTAACAATAAAACTAGCATATAAGCGCCGGATTAATAATGAATTTAATATATTCCATAGGGTCAATTCTGATGTCGTTCAGAAGGACTCTGAATCGGATTGGGGTTTGCAGAATCTGATCAGGAGCCCTTGTTTCCAACTGAATTGTACGCGCTTCCGAATGACCAAGTAGAATGCCTGGAAACCAGTAGGGCTGTCTGAATCAGATCAGAAAGGTATTTGTACAGCTCCCATCTTTCGGAGCCGAATCATAAAGCTCTATTGACTCGATTTCCAAATGAGCGAGTACGATGACCGATGGCAGACGTTCCAAATCGGTTTCACTGGAATCAACCCACTGCTGGAAACTTTCTTTGGGGGTCTGTTGGAGGCGCTCCTTCAACCAGAGCCCTCCTAATCGGGCCCGTGGAGGTACCCAAGGGAGCCCCCTTTCCAACCATGCACAGTGTGACAGGCACCATGGGGTACCCGCCAGAGGGTGCATGATTATTCCCAACCACCCCGCTCGCACTCGCTAACTTATCGTACGTGAGCCCGAGTGGAGAAACAATTCTGCTGCAGAGTTTTCTGCACTTTGCGAGCCCCGCAGAGCACACAGTGCAGAAAACTCCACAAACTCCGCCAAAAGAGCGTAGTTCACCGCCCAGGCCAAGTCACCTTATTTGCCTTCGTACTTAAATAAACATTAAGTATTATCAAAGCATTGTAACCAATCCCTCTGCAAATTAACTACTTCCACCATTATGCTGAAGTGTATGTGCTCTCTCTTCTGAACATAGAAATATTGGCTTACATACAATTTACATATTTAATTAACTTATAAGTCTCTAGTCAAGTCATACTATATGTACCCAGGACCTATAAATTAAATGTTACTAGTGGACCAGTAGCACTGATTGTGCAACCCACTTAAGTAGCTCTATAAACTTGTCTCAGGCCTGCTACTGTAGAGTATGTATGTGCAGTTTAACCTGCGATTTCGACCTGGCAAAATAATCCTTTTGCAAGCCCCAAACCTTCCCTTTTTATACATATAAGTCACCCCCTGGGTAAAACATGGACAGCCCACAGTGCAGGGTATAGAGTATTTAAAATGTAGGACATGTTCTTTTAAGTTTTGCATGTCCTGGTCGTGAAAACATCTTGAATTTCTTTTTTCACTACTGCAAGGCCCATCTCTCCCGTAGCATTACATTAGAGTTACCTTATTACATTTTATAAGTGTAATTTCCAAATGGGAAGAGAACTTGTTCACGTTTTGTGTCTTTGGAATTGTGGTGAAGAGGCCTATTTGATGGAAAAGTCAGGTTTTTGATCACAATTATAAAAATGCCCCTTTAGAAACTTGCGAAAACAACATTTGATGGACAGAATGCAGAACAATGTCATACATTCACCCCAGTACAGAGATCTAGGCCTAAGTCCATTGCTTATTTCCTCACCATGCCATTCCAGTTTGGACCCAGCCATATGAAAATCTGTCTTGACCCTGCACCCAATGGGAACAGTCCAGCCCGAACTGCCGGGCCAGGTCCTCCCTTGACTGGAAACAAGCATCCTAGGACAAGTTTCTGGCTTGGACTTGGCATTTTTTCTGCCCTTAGCACTTTCATTAACCTTGATTAAGATGTAACTATTTTATTCAGGGTGGATTTAGCTTTAAATAACTCTTGTAATGATGATGAGGTGGGTTGGGGACCAGAGGCCCAGGGCCTAGCACCCGACCCGGGGCCCGGACGGGCCCCTGGACCCAGCCTGGGCTCTAATACCCGGAGACGCAGGGGAAGCCTCCCCGGGCCCTCCGGACCCCGTCCCAGGCACCCTGCCACGCAGCAGGACCAAGGACAGAGCCCGGGATGGGGAGGCCGCCCTCCCCGGGCCCTCGGGGGCCCCGGCCGAAGCTCCTGAACTCAGTCCGGCAAGGGGAGGCTTCCCGGGCACAACGGAGCCCCGTCCCGGGGCTTTGGCAGTGTGGCATGTCGGTGGACGGCGCCCAGGGCCGTAGCACACAACCCGGGGCCCGGCCGGGCCCCTGGACCCAGCCGGGGCTCCCGGGCCCGGAGGCACAGGGGAAGCCTCCCCGGGCCCTCCGGACCCCGTCCCAGGCACCCTGCCACGCAGCAGGACCAAGGACAGAGCCCGGGATGGGGAGGCCGCCCTCCCCGGGCCCTCGGGGGCCCCGGCCGAAGCTCCTGAACTCAGCCCGGCAAGGTGAGGCTTCCCGGGCACAACGGAGCCCTATCCCGGGGCTTTGGCAGTGTGGCATGTCGGTGGACGGCGCCCAGGGCAGTAGCACACGACCCGGGGCCCGGCCGGGCCCCTGGGCTCCCAAGCCCGGAGGCGCAGGGGAAGCCTTCCCGGGCCCTCCGGACCCCGTCCCGGGCACCCTGCCACGCAGCAGGACCAAGGACAGAGCCCGGGATGGGGAGGCCGCCCTCCCCGGGCCCTCAGGGGCCCCGGCCAGAGCTGCTGAACTCAGCCGAGCGAGGGGAGGCTCCCCGGGCTCGAAGGAAACCACGTCCTGGTCCTTTGTCAGTGCGGCAGGCCGGGGGACAGGGCCCAGGGCCGGGGCACCCAACCCGGGGCCCGGCCGGGCCCCCGGACCCCATCCAGGGCTTCCTGCCACGCGGCAGACCCAGGGACGGATCCGGGACTGGGCCGGCATCCTGGCATGTCCAGCTGACGGCTGAGGACCGCTAGGCCGAGGGGGGGTCCCAGAATACCTTGTCCCTACCAATCCGGAGGAAAATTACCCCCATTTCCATGACCAGATGGCCAGGAACTAAATGACGCCAATCTGTCTGCCCCGGGCCTGTAGGGCTCAGGAGCTGCGGGGCCCCTGGGCTCCGGGACTGCAGGGCTCGGGGACTGCAGGGCTCCACGGCTGCAGGGCTCCGGGGATCCGGGGCTCCAGGGCTCCAGGGCTCCAGGGCTCGCGGGCTGCAGGGCTCCAGAGCAGCAGGGCTCTGGGGTTGCAGGGCCCGGGACCCATGGAGCCCGTCCCAGGACCCATGGAGCCCGTCCCAGGCTCTTCCCCACGCCGCGGGTCGGAGGAGGGAGCCCCGGATGCCTGGGAGGTGTTGCCCGGGGCACATCCCATCTGGTCCCCAGGAAGGGGACCGCCAGCACAGGCAGGCGGGCCCGGGTGCTGCCTGGCCCTGTCTCAGCATGGCCAGACCTCGCGGAGGCCTGCCTGAGCAAACTCGGAGGAAAAGGCCCATCGGCGATGGGGCTGAGAGGCAGGTGCGTACCCGGGCCCCTGGGGGCCCCGGCGGGCGGGCCCGGGTCCTGCCTTCCCCGGATTCAGAACCGCCGGACCTATCGGAGGTCGGAATGTAGGAAAAAACTCGGAGAAAAGGAACCATCGGGAAGGGGCTGAGAGGCAGGTGCGTTCCCGGGCCCCTGGGGGCCCCGGCGGGCTGGCCCGGGTGCTGCCTGGCCCCGTCTCAGCATGGCCAGACCTCGCGGAGGCCTGCCTGAGCAAACTCGGAGGAAAAGGCCCATCGGCAAGGGGGCTGAGCGGCAGGTACGTACCCGGGCCCCTGGGGGCCCCGGCGGGCATGCCCGGGTCCTGCCTTCCCCTGATTCAGAATCGCAAGACCACACGGAGGTCTGACTGACCCTCTCCCTACTAATCCGGAGGAAAATTACCCCCCTTTCTTGTAATCCGTGCACTCGAGGTGACAGAGGGGACCCAAGGCGCAAAAGTACCCGACCTCCTGCAGCCCTCGCTGGGATCCGGGAGGCGAATGGCACCTCATCGGGACTTCCAGGGAAGTTTGGCCATCTGGTCTCCCCCATTGGAAAGCATTGCGTGCGACCAGATGCCCGAGCGGTACCGTGCGACCAGATGGCCGGGATCGAAAGTGCTTCACACCCCGAGCCTTCGTGGTAGGGCTCCTGCCTGCCTGCCTGCCTGCCTGCCTCCGTCCGCGGCGGACGGGAAAGACCATCCGCCATCCTAATTTACCCCTTGAAATCCGTGCACATGAGATGACAGAGGAGAACCAAGGCGCGGAAGTACCCAACCTCCTGGAGCCCTCGCTGGGATCGGGGAGGCAAATGGCACCTCATAGGGACTTCCAGGGAAGTTTGGCCATTTGGTCGCCCCCATCGGAAAGCATTGCGTGCGACCAGATGCCCGAGCGGTACCGTGCAACCAGATGGCCGGGATCGAAAGTGCTTCACACCCCGAGCCTTCGTGGTAGGGCTCCTGCCTGCCTGCCTGCCTCCGTCCGCGGCTGGGAAAGACCACCTGCCATCCTAATTTTCCCCAGGCTTAACGGGCCACCCTTAACATAGCCAGGACGATGGGGCCGATTATGATGGCGGACGGGAAACACCGTCCGCGGAGGACGGGAAAGACCGTCCGCGGAGGACGGGAAAGACCGTCCGCGGTGGCAACGGACAGGAAAGACCATCTGCAGGGCGGACGCGAAAGTGAAGGCCCATCCCAGGCACTCGGCCATGTAGTGGAGAAGTGTGGCTCAATGGTTAGCGAGTCAGACCCTGATGCAGAGGTCTAGCCCGGGACCGGGGTTCGATTCCCCGCCTCGGCGGGTCTTGGGCTCAAAATCCCACGGAACTGATAATTTTCGCCTCGGTGCCTATCCCAATCATGGGGTCCCACTCACCAGCCTGGGAGGGGTGTCCTGCCTTGCCCTGATTCAGAATCACCAGACCACACGGAGGTCTGACTGACCCTCTCCCTAGTAATCCGGAGGAAAATTACCCTCTTTTCTTGCAATCCGTGCACATGAGGTGACAGAGGGGACCCAAGGCGCGAAAGTACCCAACCTCCTGGAGCCCTCGCTGGGATCGGAGAGGCAAATGGCACCTCATCGGGACTTCCAGGGAACCCCGGCCACCTGGTCGCCCCATTGGAAAGCATTGCGTGAGACCAGATGGCTGGGCTCGAAAGTGCTTCCCACCCCGAGCCTTCGCGGTAGGGTTCCCGCCTGCCTGCCCACGCAAGGCAGGGCTCAGGGACACCGGCTGGGCCTCAGGCAAGGGGTGGACCACCAGAGCTCTCGGGCCTGGACGCCCGGGGGGGTGGACTGCCTGGGACCCATTGGAGCACGTCCATGGTCGGACTCCCAATTCCGACAAATTCGTACGGACTCCTACCGACACGGATCGGAATCGAGCCCATTCTGACCAAGCAGATTTCAGGTTGACTTGCTATATACTTTACGTACGAATTTATTGGGGCCGATTCCGATCCGGTACATAGCACATCCGACCGAATGTCTGGGAATCACGGTTCGATCCCCGGCGCCGGCGGCAGAAAAGCCCAGCACCATGTGACTCTGAGGAATAGCTGACGCCGCGGCTAGGGCGGCTGACTCCGAAATCTGGAGATCACGGTTCGATCCCCGGCGCCGGCGGCAGAAAAGCCCAGCACCATGTGACTCTGAGAAATAGCTGACGCCGCGGCTAGGGCGGCTGACTCGGAAATCTGGAGATCACGGTTCGATCCCCGGCGCCGGCGGCAGAAAAGTCCAGCACCATTTGACTCTGAGGAATAGCTGACGCCGCGGCTAGGGCGGCTGACTCCGAAATCTGGAGATCACGGTTCGATCCCCGGCGCCGGCGGCAGAAAAGCCCAGCACCATGTGACTCTGAGGAATAGCTCACGCCGCGGCTAGGGCGGCTGACTCTGAAATCTGGAGATCACGGTTCGATCCCCGGCACCGGCGGCAGATTAGCCCAGCACCATGTGACTCTGGGCAATAGCTTGCTTAATCTTCCCGACGGCCCCTAGCGACCCTTACGGGTGATTGTGCGCTTTACAAATGTGGATTATTATTATTATTTGGCCCGATTCCGATCCGGTTCGTAAAAGCACATCCGCCCGAATCTGTCGGACGACCACGTACGCCCGGGGGAGGTCTGCCCGGGACCCGTGGAGCCCTTCCCGGGTACTTTGCAATGCCGTTGGCCTCCTGGAGATGGGTGCCCCGGACGCCCGGGGGAGGTCTGCCCGGGACCCGTGGAGCCCTTCCCGGGTACTTTGCAATGCCGTTGGCCTCCTGGAGATGGGTGCCCCGGACGCCCGGGGGAGGTCTGCCCGGGACCCGTGGAGCCCTTCCCGGGTACTTTGCAATGCCGTTGGCCTCCTGGAGATGGGTGCCCCGGACGCCCGGGGGAGGTCTGCCCGGGACCCGTGGAGCCCTTCCCGGGTACTTTGCAATGCCGTTGGCCTCCTGGAGATGGGTGCCCCGGACGCCCGGGGGAGGTCTGCCCGGGACCCGTGGAGCCTTCCCGGGTACTTTGCCATGCCGTTGGCCTCCTGGAGAAGGGAGCCCCGGCTGCCTAGGTAGGTGTTTTCCAGGCACATCTGATCTGGTCCCCCCCAGGCAGAGAACTGCAAGAAGTGTCTGGGCATACCTTGTCCTTAGTAATCCGGAGGAAGGCTACCCCTCTTTCTTGGAATCCGTGCGCCCCGAGTGACAGAGGGGACCCAAGGCGCGAAAGTACTCGAGCTCCTGGAGCCCTCGCTGGGATCCGGGAGGCAAATGGCACCTCATCAGGACTTCCAGGGAAGTTCGGACATCTGGTCGCCCCCATAGGAAAGCATTGCAGGAGACCAGATGGCCGAGGCGATCCTGGAGACCAGATGCCCGAGGGGATCCGGGAGACCAGATGGCCGAGGGGATCCCGGAGACCAGATGGCCGAGGGGATCCCGGAGAACAGATGGCCGGGCACGAGAGTCAAGCCAGCCGGTGCCACTCTGCACCCCGACGAAAAAGGGAGCTGGCGCCAGGGAACGGCAAGGTGGGGACCGGAGGCCCAGGGCCGTGGCACCCGACCTGGGGCCCGGACGGGCCCCTGGACCCAGCCTAGGCTCCGATGCACGGAGACGCAGGGGACGCCTTCCCGGGCCCTCCGGACCACCGTCCCGGGCACCCTGCCACGCAGCAGGACCAAGGACAGAGCCCGGGATGGGGAGGCCGCCCTCCCCGGGCCCTCAGGGGCCCCGGCCGGAGCTGCTGAACTCAGCCGAGCGAGGGGAGGCTCCCCGGGCTCGAAGGAAACCACGTCCTGGTCCTTTGTCAGTGCGGCAGGCCGGGGGACAGGGCCCAGGGCCGGGGCACCCGACCCGGGGCCCGGCCGGGCCCCCGGACCCCATCCAGGGCTTCCTGCCACGCGGCAGACCCAGGGACGGATCCGGGGCTGGGCTGGCATCCTGGCATGTCCAGCTGACGGCTGAGGACCGCTAGGCCGAGGGGGGTCCCAGAATACCTTGTCCCTACCAATCCGGAGGAAAATTACCCCCATTTCTTGTAATCCGTGCGCACGAGGTGACAGAGGGGACCCAGGGCGCAAAAGTGCCCGACCTCCTGGAGCCCTCGCTGGGACCTGGGAGGCGAGTGGCACCCCATCGGGACTTCCAGGGAAGTCCGGCCATCTGGTCACACCATAGGAAAGCTTCGCGGGCGACCAGATGGCCGAGGCGAGAGGGGCGACCAGATGGCCAGGAACGAAATGACGCCAATCTGTCTGCCCCGGGCCTGTAGGGCTCAGGAGCTGCGGGGCCCCTGGGCTCCGGGACTGCAGGGCTCGGGGACTGCAGGGCTCCACGGCTGCAGGGCTCCGGGGATCCGGGGCTCCAGGGCTCCAGGGCTCCAGGGCTCCAGGGCTCCAGGGCTCGCGGGCTGCAGGGCTCCAAAGCAGCAGGGCTCTGGGGTTGCAAGGCCCGGGACCCATGGAGCCCGTCCCAGGACCCATGGAGCCCGTCCCAGGCTGTTCCCCACGCCGCGGGTCGGAGGAGGGAGCCCCGGATGCCTGGGAGGTGTTGCCCGGGGCACATCCCATCTGGTCCCCAGGAAGGGGACCGCCAGCACAGGCAGGCGGGCCCGGGTGCTGCCTGGCCCTGTCTCAGCATGGCCAGACCTCGCGGAGGCCTGCCTGAGCAAACTCGGAGGAAAAGGCCCATCGGCGATGGGGCTGAGAGGCAGGTGCGTACCCGGGCCCCTGGGGGCCCCGGCGGGCGGGCCCGGGTGCTGCCTGGCCCCGTCTCAGCATGGCCAGACCTCGCGGAGGCCTGTCTGAGCAAACTCGGAGGAAAAGGCCCATCGGCAAGGGGGCTGAGCGGCAGGTACGTACCCGGGCCCCTGGGGGCCCCGGCGGGCATGCCCGGGTCCTGCCTTCCCCTGATTCAGAATCGCAAGACCACACGGAGGTCTGACTGACCCTCTCCCTACTAATCCGGAGGAAAATTACCCCCCTTTCTTGTAATCCGTGCACTCGAGGTGACAGAGGGGACCCAAGGCGCAAAAGTACCCGACCTCCTGGAGCCCTCGCTGGGATCCGGGAGGCGAATGGCACCTCATCGGGACTTCCAGGGAAGTTTGGCCATCTGGTCTCCCCCATTGGAAAGCATTGCGTGCGACCAGATGCCCGAGCGGTACCGTGCAACCAGATGGCCGGGATCGAAAGTGCTTCACACCCCGAGCCTTCGTGGTAGGGCTCCTGCCTGCCTGCCTGCCTGCCTGCCTGCCTGCCTCCGTCCGCGGCGGACGGGAAAGACCATCCGCCATCCTAATTTACCCCTTGAAATCCGTGCACATGAGATGACAGAGGAGAACCAAGGCGCGGAAGTACCCAACCTCCTGGAGCCCTCGCTGGGATCGGGGAGGCAAATGGCACCTCATAGGGACTTCCAGGGAAGTTTGGCCATTTGGTCGCCCCCATCGGAAAGCATTGCGTGCGACCAGATGCCCGAGCGGTACCGTGCAACCAGATGGCCGGGATCGAAAGTGCTTCACACCCCGAGCCTTCGTGGTAGGGCTCCTGCCTGCCTGCCTGCCTGCCTGCCTCCTTCCGCGGCTGGGAAAGACCACCTGCCATCCTAATTTTCCCCAGGCTTAACGGGCCACCCTTAACATAGCCAGGACGATGGGGCCGATTATGATGGCGGACGGGAAACACCGTCCGCGGAGGACGGGAAAGACCGTCCGCGGAGGACGGGAAAGACCGTCCGCGGTGGCAACGGACAGGAAAGACCATCTGCAGGGCGGACGCGAAAGTGAAGGCCCATCCCAGGCACTCGGCCATGTAGTGGAGAAGTGTGGCTCAATGGTTAGCGAGTCAGACCCTGATGCAGAGGTCTAGCCCGGGACCAGGGTTCGATTCCCCGCCTCGGCGGGTCTTGGGCTCAAAATCCCACGGAACTGATAATTTTCGCCTCGGTGCCTATCCCAATCATGGGGTCCCACTCACCAGCCTGGGAGGGGTGTCCTGCCTTGCCCTGATTCAGAATCACCAGACCACACGGAGGTCTGACTGACCCTCTCCCTAGTAATCCGGAGGAAAATTACCCTCTTTTCTTGCAATCCGTGCACATGAGGTGACAGAGGGGACCCAAGGCGCGAAAGTACCCAACCTCCTGGAGCCCTCGCTGGGATCGGAGAGGCAAATGGCACCTCATCGGGACTTCCAGGGAACCCCGGCCACCTGGTCGCCCCATTGGAAAGCATTGCGTGAGACCAGATGGCTGGGCTCGAAAGTGCTTCCCACCCCGAGCCTTCGCGGTAGGGTTCCCGCCTGCCTGCCCACGCAAGGCAGGGCTCAGGGACACCGGCTGGGCCTCAGGCAAGGGGTGGACCACCAGAGCTCTCGGGCCTGGACGCCCGGGGGGGTGGACTGCCTGGGACCCATTGGAGCACGTCCATGGTCGGACTCCCAATTCCGACAAATTCGTACGGACTCCTACCGACACGGATCGGAATCGAGCCCATTCTGACCCAGCAGATTTCAGGTTGACTTGCTATATACTTTACGTACGAATTTATTGGGGCCGATTCCGATCCGGTACATAGCACATCCGACCGAATGTCTGGGAATCACGGTTCGATCCCCGGCGCCGGCGGCAGAAAAGCCCAGCACCATGTGACTCTGAGGAATAGCTGACGCCGCGGCTAGGGCGGCTGACTCCGAAATCTGGAGATCACGGTTCGATCCCCGGCGCCGGCGGCAGAAAAGCCCAGCACCATGTGACTCTGAGAAATAGCTGACGCTGCGGCTAGGGCGGCTGACTCGGAAATCTGGAGATCACGGTTCGATCCCCGGCGCCGGCGGCAGAAAAGCCCAGCACCATGTGACTCTGAGGAATAGCTGACGCCGCGGCTAGGGCGGCTGACTCGGAAATCTGGAGATCACGGTTCGATCCCCGGAGCCGGCGGCAGAAAAGCCCAGCACCATGTGACTCTGAGGAATAGCTGACGCCGCGGCTAGGGCGGCTGACTCGGAAATCTGGAGATCACGGTTCGATCCCCGGCACCGGCGGCAGAAAAGCCCAGCACCATTTGACTCTGAGGAATAGCTGACGCCGCGGCTAGGGCGGCTGACTCCGAAATCTGGAGATCACGGTTCGATCCCCGGCGCCGGCGGCAGAAAAGCCCAGCACCATGTGACTCTGAGGAATAGCTGACGCCGCGGCTAGGGCGGCTGACTCTGAAATCTGGAGATCACGGTTCGATCCCCGGCACCGGCGGCAGATTAGCCCAGCACCATGTGACTCTGGGCAATAGCTTGCTTAATCTTCCCGACGGCCCCTAGCGACCCTTACGGGTGATTGTGCGCTTTACAAATGTGGATTATTATTATTATTTGGCCCGATTCCGATCCGGGTCGTAAAAGCACATCCGCCCGAATCTGTCGGACGACCACGTACGCCCGGGGGAGGTCTGCCCGGGACCCGTGGAGCCCTTCCCGGGTACTTTGCAATGCCGTTGGCCTCCTGGAGATGGGTGCCCCGGATGCCCGGGGGAGGTCTGCCCGGGACCCGTGGAGCCCTTCCCGGGTACTTTGCAATGCCGTTGGCCTCCTGGAAATGGGTGCCCCGGACGCCCGGGGGAGGTCTGCCCGGGACCCGTGGAGCCCTTCCCGGGTACTTTGCAATGCCGTTGGCCTCCTGGAGATGGGTGCCCCGGACGCCCGGGGGAGGTCTGCCCGGGACCCGTGGAGCCTTCCCGGGTACTTTGCCATGCCGTTGGCCTCCTGGAGAAGGGAGCCCCGGCTGCCTAGGTAGGTGTTTTCCAGGCACATCTGATCTGGTCCCCCCCAGGCAGAGAACTGCAAGAAGTGTCTGGGCATACCTTGTCCTTAGTAATCCGGAGGAAGGCTACCCCTCTTTCTTGGAATCCGTGCTCCCCGAGTGACAGAGGGGCCCCAAGGCGCGAAAGTACCCGAGCTCCTGGAGCCCTCGCTGGGATCCGGGAGGCAAATGGCACCTCATTGGGACTTCCAGGGAAGTTCGGGCATCTGGTCGCCCCCATAGGAAAGCATTGCAGGAGACCAGATGGCCGAGGCGATCCTGGAGACCAGATGCCCGAGGGGATCCGGGAGACCAGATGGCCGAGGGGATCCCGGAGACCAGATGGCCGAGGGGATCCCGGAGAACAGATGGCCGGGCACGAGAGTCAAGCCAGCCGGTGCCACTCTGCACCCCGACGAAAAAGGGAGCTGGCGCCAGGGAACGGCAAGGTGGGGACCGGAGGCCCAGGGCCGTGGCACCCGACCTGGGGCCCGGACGGGTCCCTGGACCCAGCCTAGGCTCCGATGCACGGAGACGCAGGGGACGCCTTCCCGGGCCCTCCGGAACACCGTCCCGGGCACCCTGCCACGCAGCGGGACTAAGGACAGAGCCCGGGAGGTGGAGGCCGCCCTCCCCGGGCCCTCGGGGGCCCCGGCCGGAGCTGCTGAACTCAGCCGAGCGAGGGGAGGCTCCCCGGGCTCGAAGGAACCCCCGTCCTGGTCCTTTGGCAGTGCGGCAGGCCGGGGGACCGGGCCCAGGGCCGTGGCACCCGACCCGGGGCCCGGCCAGGCCCCCCCCGGACCCCATCCAGGGCTTCCTGCCACGCGGCAGGCCCAGGGACGGATCCGGGGCTGGGGGGGCATCCTGGCATGTCCAGCTGCGGGCTGAG